>NC_064411.1:53452500-53752500 GCF_023375975.1 Astyanax mexicanus | reverse complement strand
CCTATACTTTATATACTACCCTATACTCCATATATTACCCTATACTCCATATATTACCCTATACTCCCTATATTACCCTATACTTCACATACTACCCTGTACTTTACATACTACCCTATACTCCATATATTACCCTATACTTCACATACTACCCTATACTCCATATATTACCCTATACTTCACATACTACCATATACTACATATATTACCCTACACTTCACATACTACCCTATACTCCCTATATTACACTATATTTCACATACTACCCTATATTATACATGCTACCTTATACTCCCTATATTACTTTATACTTCTATTACTCTATACTATCCTATACTTCTTATACTACCCTATACAAATTGAGAAATAGTTGCATTCTTACTAAAATTGATTCTTACAAAAACTATTTTTTATTTATTTTTTTATTGTAATATCTTCTTTTAAAATGTCTTACAATTCTTATGAAAATGCTGGGTCTTTTTATTGATTTATTCATCTTTTTTGACAATCCCTTCCCTATATATTGACTCTGTAAATAAGACATTGTAAATGAGGGCCAACTTCAATGTACTCCGAGTTTAAATTAAGGTTGGTTAATTGATTGATTGCTTGATTAATCGAAAGTCGACTAAGAAAATGCCAAGATTTTTTTTTTAAAATGCAATTATTCATATGGTTTTCTTTATAGTTTGGATGACTTTAGTGTTAATCTACAATGCAGAACATTTTAAAATAAAGAAAATCACTTGTAAAATTGTTAAAATTAGGTCCAATTGTTGGCTGATAGCTAGTTATGCCAAACCCCATATAGCAACTCGTAATAGCCAATGAAAAAACAGCTGATAATGAAGTTAGCGTGTCTTTCTCACACATTTCCTGTGTGTGAACGGAAACACCACTCCATATTTAAATCAGGTAGCACCTAGCGCATTTCAGGAGGTGCTAGGTGCTTCCTGTTGGTGGGTGTAAGTGTTCAGCCCACCTTGGTTGTAACGCAGCGGAGGGGGTTTCCATCTGAGGATGCTTTACTTGGTAGCTCCTTCAGCATCATGGCAACCACCCTCGAGTCTTTCCCCTACAACAACGAAATCAATAGTGGATTGTGTCAGTTTGCGTTTTTTTTTTTTTTTCAGCTTTTCTCTGAATGGGTTCTAATCACCAGGGTTCTGTATTCACGGCCCAATTAACAGCAGGTCATCAGGTCATCGATAATTTATGACCCGATCAATAACTGGTCTTCCCGTGGGTGTGATTAGAGCATGCTGGCAGGATTAGCCAGATGTAGAGGTATAATAACCCAACTGACACAATACAGCAGAGTTTGCACAGTCAGCATGCAATTCAATGCAATTCAATTCAGTTCAGTTCAGTTCAATTCAGGTTAACGCAACACAATTCATTCCCATTCAATTCAGTCCTATTTGTGTAGTGCTTTCACAGCTGCAGCTGGAAAATCAACGCATACCATATAATCTTTAAAACATGGTGGTAGAAGTGTTGTGGCATGGGCATGTATGGCTACAAATAAACCAATGAGTCACTGGAAACAATAATGAAAAAAAACTACTCTACACTGTCCACTATACTTCGTATACTCCCTATTTTATTCTGCACTAACCTATGCTCCCTATACTTCACTATACATCTTTAAACTATACCCTACACTAGCCTATACTACTCTATACTAATCTATACTTATACTATTTTTACTCAGTATACTGTTCTATACTAACCTTTACCATCCTATACATCCCTATACTAGACTATACTACGCTATACTCACCAATACTCAATATAGTAACATACACAGTAGAACGCTATACTCCATTTTTAATACCCTATAATCCTCCATACTACCCTGCATACCCCAAAGTACCCTATACTCCCTATAATGTCTTATACTAACCTTTACCTCTCTATACCCCCTATACTGTTGTATACTACCCTATCCTGACCTATACCTCCCTAAACTAGACTCTACTACACTAAACTCATACTTTGAGTACACAATACTCTAAATACCAACCCTATACCTCCCTATAGTCTAACATACTACCATACAAACCATTTATTACCATGTCCTCCATATAGTACTCCATTATACTCTACTGTCTATATGGCACTTTACTCATCTATATTTCCTTATATTTCCATACCCTACCCTTTGCTACCCTATACCATCGTAAACTACAGCCCTTTGCTTCCCTATGCATTCCTATACTACCTTATACTAACATTCCTAACCTACACTATAGCCTATTATAATACGTATATCACCTTTACTCCCCATAGTAGCCTATAACAACTGTACTTCCTATACTCCCTATACTATCGTATATATACTACATATGCTGTTGTATACTACCCTATACTGCCCAATATTCTAAATACCAACCCTATACTACCCTATAGTCCTCCATACTACCATACAAATCCTTTATTACCATGTACTCCCTATACTACTATACTATATTCCACTATACTATCCTGCCTATATGGCACTTTACTCATCTATACTACCTTATATTTTCATATCCTACATTTGCTACCCTATACCATCGTAAACTGCTGCCCTATGCTTCACTATACTTTCGTATAGTACCTTATACTAACATTACTACGCTATACTTTGCTTTACTACAGTATATTACCATATACTCCATATGCTCCACATTTCACCTTATACTAATTATTCTCCCAATATAATCCTACACGCCATATACTATTTTATAGTATATTAATGTCTCTATTTTTTATACTTGCCTATACTACCTATATTCACTATATATATATATATATATATATATATATATATATATATATATATATATATATATATATATATATATATATATACTATATTAAGCAATACTCTAAATACCAACCCTATACTACCCTTTATTAACATGTACTCCATATATATTTCCATATCCTACCCTTTGCTATTCTACTCCATTGTAAACTACTGACCTATGCTTCATTATACTTTTCTTATACTATGTTATACTACCATTACTACCCTATACTCTTTATGCTCCACATATAACATCATAAATTATCCTCCCAATATATTATAACTATTCTATACTATAGAATATATGCTCTGTTTTGTCCCTATATTAGCCTATTCTACCTTATCCTACCTATATTTCTGATTTAAAAATACAGTATACTCCCCATACTACCCTATACTCTCCTATACTTCCTTTTAGCCATCACAGATTGTCCATAAATCAACTTCATCAACTTCAAGAACTGACTGTTCGCTCTCTGTCTAATATGCACACTAGATCCCACGACATTACAGCTCCCATTGGACCAGATGATTAAGTGTTACTTACTTCACCAGTCAGTTAGTGTTTTTAATGTTATGGCTGATTGGTGTCAGGCTGTACCACAACAGAACGCATGCAGCACCTCCTCCTGAAGCCTGGGCTAGCGTATCGCGGCTCGCTAAAGGATGTCGGAACACCAGTTCAGGCATTAAATGATTTCCGCCTGGCACCGCGCCATTGGGTGTCACGCCGCCTGGACGCCGTCCATCAGCGCAGCCCTCCTCCAACCGTATAGCTCTTAACAGCGGGGTCCCTCGCTGACAGAGCTAAGCACTTAAGAGGGACCGCTGGGACGGCGAGAGCGCCGGAGACGGCCATGTTTGACACTGCTGAGTACCATTTAAGCCCTACTGTAGCCCTGCTGCAGCCGCAATACGGAGAACTGACCGCATGCAGGACAACGCAATAAACACAGCGCAAGATCCTCCAGACTGCTGCATATACTGTATCTGATCTAATGGAGCTCGTAGGGTTGCAATGGTTCGAGATTTTCCATAGTACGATAACCATGCACTAAAAAAAAATTATGAGTAAAATTTACTTTAAAAAAGTTTCACAACTTTCTGCATTTGCTTTTTTTTTAAGTAAATTTAATTTCAGATAAATGTAAGTAACTTCAACTCGGTTTCAAGACTTAAATATTACATAAAGTAAATAAGTGAACTGAACTTCAGTCAGTCCTTTCTTTTAGTAAACTTTACTTTATTTATTTTTGCTGAATCAATCCTTTCTTTTAGTAAACTTTACTTCATTTATTTTTACTGAATCAATCCTTTCTTTTAGTAAACTTTACTTCATTTATTTTTACTGAATCAATCCTTTCTTTTAGTAAACTTTACTTTATTTATTTTTACTGAATCAATCCTTTCTTTTAGTAAACTTTACTTTATTTATTTTTACTGAATCAATCCTTTCTTTTAGTAAACTTTACTTCATTTATTTTTACTGAATCAATCCTTTCTTTTAGTAAACTTTACTTCATTTATTTTTACTGAATCAATCCTTTCTTTTAGTAAATTTTACTTCATTTATTTTTACTGAATCAATCCTTTCTTTTAGTAAACTTTATTTAATTTATTTTTCCTGAATCAATCCTTTCTTTTAGTAAACTTTATTTAATTTATTTTTCCTGAATCAATCCTTTCTTTTAGTAAACTTTACTTTATTTATTTTTACTGAATCAATCCTTTCTTTTGGTAAACTTTACTTAATTTCTGCATACAATATTACCCAATTACAATTACTTAATTTATACAATATTACTCAAATAATTTATGATACATAATATATTATAATTCCTGAAATTTAAATATTTTTCTCAACACATGGATGGCATGTAATACATTTTTTATACTAGTATATTAAAAAGAATGTATTACACGCCATCCATGTGTTGAGACAGTGAGACTTGGTCTGTTTACAATATAAATCTTTGAGATTATGTAAATATTTGAACGTGTGTTTTAACTAAAATATTTGAATTTCAGTAATATTGTACAAATTAAGTAATTGTAATTAGGTAATATTGTATGCAGAAATTAAGTAAAGTTTACTAAAAGAAAGGATTGACTGAAGTTCAGTTCACTTATTTACTCTATGTAACATTTAAGTCTTGAAACCGAGTTCAAGTTACTTAAATTTTTCTGAAAGTAAATTTACTTAAAAACAATAAATGCAGAAAGTTGAAGAAATGCAGAATTGTTGACTTGCATGAAGCTGGAAAGGGTTACAAAAGTATCTCTACAAGTCTTGATGTTCACGTGTCCACGGTAAAACAGATGCTCTACAAATGGAGAAAGTTCAGCACTGTTACTGGAGCTACTCTCTCTAGGCGTGTTAAAAAGTCCTGTAAAGATGACTGCAAGAGCACAGCACAGAATGATCAATGAGGTGAGGAAGAATCCTAGAGTTTAATGACCAATTTATGTGTTTTGGGGGGTGGTAGAGCTGTGTTCTAAATGGCTTTATTTTATCCCCTTACATTACTTTTACTTTTATACTTTAAGTAGTTTTAAAACCAATACTTTTACACTTTTACTTAAAGAGTAAGAAGCTTGAGTTGACACTTTAGTCACCTTTGTGTTTTGCAAACTTTAAATGTGCAGCAATGTTTTTTTAGAGATTGCTATACACAGTCTTTAGCTGACACTCTAGGATTCTTCCTCACCTCATTGATCATTCTGCGCTGTGCTCTTGCAGTCATCTTTACAGGACTTCACCACGCCTAGAGAGAGTAGCTCCAGTAACAGTGCTGAACTTTCTCTTTATTTGTAGAGTGTCTGTCTTACCGCGGACATGTGAACATCAAAGCTTTTAAAGATACTTTTGTAACCCTTTCCAGCTTCATGCTACAAGTCAACAATTATTGAACGTAGGTCTTCTGAGAGCTTGATCTTTTGTTCTAGGCATGATTCACATCAAGTAATGCTTCTTAAAAACAGCTCAAAACTCAAAACTGCTGTGTGTTTTTATAGGGCAGGGCAGCGTTAACCAACACATCCAATCTCATCACATTAATTGGACTCCAGGTTGGCTGACTCCCTGCCCCAAATTTTAGAAAAGTCATAAGCCTAGGGGTTCACATACTTTTTCCACCCCTCACTGTGAATGTTAACATGTTGTGTTTAATAAAACCATGCAAACATATATATTTTTTGTGTGGTTTTAGTTTAAGCAGACTGTGTTTGTCTATTGTTGTGACTTAGATGAAGATCAGAACACATTTAATTTAATTTATGCAGAAATCCATGTATAATCCCAAAGGGTTCACATACTTTTTCTTGCAAATGTATTTAAACCAATTTTAAAGGTCACTCCCATGAGAAAAGGTGCTTAAAAAGTGCTGCACACTAAACTGCACCTCCTGCATGTCCTCCGCGAATCCCCTGAATGTTTTATTTTTAGTTTTTGCATGATGTCTGGTTTAAAACAGCGCGCATCTCCTGCTCGTCAGCGCAGCTGCACTTTGTGCGCTAAGAGAGAGGTTCTGGCGGTTATGTAACAGCGCTGGGGAAGTGTCGAGTCAGTAGCAGGACTTTCAGCGACGGTGTTTTGCTTCAAGGCCCCATTTTTAGCAGCGGCCCATCCATATTTAACGAAGTCCGTCAGCAGCTGTTCCTCCGCAGCCCGATGCACTTTATGATCTTCATATCTGCCCCTCAACCATCGGGGACCTCGCCGGTTACGTAAGGGCGCTAGGTCTGGGGCGTAACCCCACATATCACAGGGCTGTATGGCGGATTCTGCCGGTACGCCGTCCTTGACTCCAATCATTAATTTTCAGCGAGAACAGACAAGAGTTCCAAAGTGAAACGGACATCAGAGGACGAGGCTGAGTAGACCCAGTGCAAACATCACAAACTTTAAATAAGGGAGAGAAAATAAAGCGTTTTTTTCGCGTTACGCACTGTGCGTTTTGGCTGGCGCCCTGTCTTCCCTCGTCTATTTGACCGATTCATCCGTGTAATTGCGAGCGTTCCGCACAAACACAGTGAGGAGGGACCATTCCCATCCTTCAGGCTCGTCCAACAACATCGCACTTGACCTTTTATGTTTCTGAGACCCTCAGAGTCTCTAAATCTTAGCGGTCAAGGAGGTGCCATCGCATCAGATGCTATAAATAATAACAGCTAGAGAAAAAAAAGATCGAGAAAAGACGCGTTTGTGTTCAATCTCACTCACAAGATAGCACCTCACAACGTACAGTACCAGTCAAATTTTGCACAAACCTCTGTGAAGCATTTAGGTGCTCTTATCTGAGGCTGGTAACTCTAATGAACTTATCCTGTACAACGGAGGAAACTCTTGTTCTTCCTTTCCTGAGGAGGTCCTGATGAGTGCCAGTTCTATCATCATAATTTTTTTCATGGTCTTTTCGTATTTTTTTTCTTTACTTAGTTGAGTAGTTCTTGCTATAATCTGGATTAGAACATTAGTCAAATAGAGCTATTCACTATATACCTGTACCTCTACCTCTTCACCACTTTTTCACTCAAAAGATAACACCTCACAACAAACAGTACCAGTCATGCACCAAAATCAACAATATTTTTTGTTTATTTGGATTCTGTTAACTGGTGGTTTCTGCTCTTCTTTTCCTGGGGCAGCCCTGATGAGTGCCAGTTCCATCAGTATAACATTTTTGATTGTCTTTGCGGTGACTGCTAAGTAATGGCTGTCATTAATTTCTTAAAGTAATTTTAGTATTTTCTTTACTTAGTTGAGTAGTTGTTGCTTCTCATAATCTGGATTAGAACATTCCTCAAATATTCACTATTCACTGTATACCTGTAACTCTACCTCTTCACTACTTTACTTTAACTGATGCTCTCAAACACTTTATTAAGAGACAAGAAATTCAAGTAATTAACTCTTGACGAGTTCAGCACAGCTGTTAACTGAAAGCCTGAATTCCAGGTGACTCTACCTCATAAAACACGTTTTTCTTTACTAAGTAATTCCATATGTTTTTTTCTTATAGTTGGCGTAATTTTAGTAGGATTAATCTACAATGCAGAAATATTATACATTTTTAAAAAGTCTACATTTATCAACTCAACTTAAGCTGCAGTTGGTTCAACCTCACTGACAAGATAACACCTCACAACGAACAGTACCATTCAAAATCATTCAATGTTTTATTTTTGGGGCTCTTATCTGAGATTCTGTCAACTTTCAGTTTCTGCTCTTCTTTTCCAGGGTCAGCACTGATGAGTGCCAGTTTCATCATAATGTTTTTGATGGTCTTTGGGACTGCACTTTCAAAGTAAGTATTTTCAGTTTCTTTACTTTCTTTATCTTCTTCTTCGTATTTTGAATGAATCTTTTAAAATATTGAAAAAACACTGAATTTAAGGAGTGTCCAAAACGTTTGACTGGTATTGTATATCATACCACAGTTAGTTCAACCCTGCAATGTGATTGGCTGAGAGGTGTTCTATGAGTAACGTTATCAGCCGGTAATGCACTGTAACCGAAGCTCTCCCTGTATTACCCCCTATAATCTAGTAATGATGCAGCGCTTACAAACCAAACAAAGCAGCAATGGAACTATTTTAACTTGTGTTTAGAGTGTTTATAACCAGATCATATTTTCTCCTCCTCTTTAACTCTTTTAAAATCTTTCAATAAAAAGCAATAATGGAACTGTTGTATAATCGCAATAATACACTCGAGTTTGTGCTATAACCTGTAATATTGGCACTGCTGTGCTGATCTAAAGCTGCAGTTAATTCATGTCACATTTGCCATGAGTACACTAGCCAGAATTAAACACCACTCACAACGTAATACCTCAAATCTTTTGCATAATTTTGCATAATTGTGTAATTGCCCCTCTGCAAGTATTCACCAAAAACACACCCAGAAGGGACTATTCCCGTCCATCAGGCTCCTCCAACAACATTGCTCTTGACCTTTCGTGTTCTATCAGCGAGCCCCGCTCCTCCGAGTCTCTGAACGTTAGCGGTGAAGGAGGTGGCATAGCATCGGACGCTATAAATAAAGCTGGCGGATGAGGAGAAGACAGTGAACGCTCCGGAGTACCAGCGTCTGACACTTCCTCATTTTTCTTAAACAAGACACGGCCTGCTTCAGCATCGGATCAATTTCTGCCTAAACTTACAGCGGTGACGCAAATCAGCAGAACCTGATCCACCTGAACACAGAACATATAGACCAAAGTACTGCTGGAACTCCTTCTAAATAAAGAGTTTATTCTATTTGTGTTTGAGGAACTGTCTGTACTGTGCAGAGAAAGCTTTGCTGAGAGGATTTGATTGCATTCAGCGGAAAAAGGTAGTCTTGCCTCGGTCTCCGAGTCCGAGACCTTTGTTTGAGGTGAAGTTCATTAGAAACTGAAAATCAACAATCCATTGAAAACGGATCGAATGAGTCTTTTCTCTGTCTTATTAGCAACAAGCTAGCTAACCTTAGTGACAAGCTAGCTAACACACTAATGTTACTGGGGACAGAACTAAAGCTAGCAGCAAGCGAGCTAATCTTAGCAACAGGCTAGCTAACCTTAGTGATGAACTAGCTAACACACTAAGAACTTAAACTAGAGACAAGCTAGCTAACCTTTGCGACTAGCTAGCTAACCTAAGCAAAGACAGCTAACACACTAATGTTACTGGGGAACTAGTTAACACACTAAGAACTAAAGCTAGCGATGAGCTACCTAACCTTAGTGACAAGCTAGCTAGCATTAGTGATGAGCTAGCTAGCACAATAATATTACTGTGTAGAAAACAAAAACTAGCGATAAGCCAGCTAACCTTAGCGCTAACTAACTAACCTTATAGTGACAAGGTAGCTAAAACAATGATGTTACCAGTGAGAAAACTAAAGTTTGCGACAAACTAGCTAACCTCTGCGACTAGCTAGCTAACCTTAGCGACAAGCTAGCTAACATACTAATGTTACTGGGGTGAGAACTAAAGCTCGCGATGAGCTAGTTAACCTTTGTGACTAGCTAGCTGACCTTAGTAATGAACTAGCTAACACACTTATGTTACTGGGGTGAGAACTAAAGCTAGCGATGAGCTAGTTAATCTTTGCGACTAGCGAGCTAACTTTAGTGATTAACAGCTAACACACTAATGTTACTGGGGACAGAACTAAAGCAAGCAGCAAGCAAGCTAATCTTAGCAACAGGCTAGCTAACCTTAGTGATGAACTAGCTAACACACTAAGAACTTAAACTATAGAAAAGCTAGCTAACCTTTGCGACTAGCTAGCTAACCTAAGCAAAGACAGCTAACACACTAATGTTACTGGGGAACTAGTTAACACACTAAGAACTAAAGCTAGCGATGAGCTACCAAACCTTAGTGACAAGCTAGCTAGCATTAGTGATGAGCTAGCTAGCTCAATAATATTACTATAGCTAACACACTAATGTTACTGGGGTGAGAACTAAAGCTAGCGATGAGCTAGTTAATCTTTGCGACTAGCGAGCTAACTTTAGTGATTAATAGCTAACACACTAATGTTACTGGGGAGAGAACTAAAGCTAGCGATGAGCTAGTTAATCTTTGCGACTAGCGAGCTAACCTTAGTGATTACTAGCTAACACACTAATGTTACTGGGGAGAGAACTAAAGCTAGCGATGAGCTAGTTTAATCTTTGCAACTAGCTAGCTAACCTTAGTGATTACTAGCTAACACACTAATGTTACTGGGGAGAGAACTAAAGCTAGCGATGAGCTAGCTAACCTTAGCGATGAGCTAGCTAACGTTAGCAACAAGCTAGTTAACCCTAGCAACAAGCTAGCTAACATACTAATGTTAACGGAGAGATAACTAAAGCTAGCGATGAGCTAGTTAATCTTTGCAACTAGCTAGCTAACCTTAGTGATTACTAGCTAACACACAAATGTTACTGGGGAGAGAACTAAAGCTAGCGATGAGCTAGCTAACCTTAGCGATGAGCTAGCTAACGTTAACAACAAGCTAGCTAACCCTAGCGACAAGCTAGCTAACATACTAATGTTAACGGAGAGAGAACTAAAGCTAGCAACAAGCTAGCTAACGTTAGCAACAAGCTAGCTAACATACTAATGTTAACGGAGAGATAACTAAAGCTAGCGATGAGCTAGTTAATCTTTGCAACTAGCTATCTAACCTTAGTGATTACTAGCTAACACACTAATGTTACTGGGGAGAGAACTAAAGCTAGCGATGAGCTAGCTAACCTTAGCGATGAGCTAGCTAACCTCAGCAACAAGCTAGCTAACCCTAGCAACAAGCTAGCTAACATACTAATGTTAACGGAGAGATAACTAAAGCAAGCGATGAGCTAGTTTAATCTTTGCAACTAGCTAGCTAAACTTAGTGATTACTAGCTAACACACTAATGTTACTGGGGAGAGAACTAAAGCTAGCGATGAGCTAGCTAACCTTAGCGATGAGCTAGCTAACCTCAGCAACAAGCTAGCTAACCCTAGCAACAAGCTAGCTAACATACTAATGTTAACGGAGAGAGAAATAAACTTAGCAACAAGTTAACCTTAGTGATTACTAGCTAACACACTAATGTTACTGTGGAGAGAACAAAAGCTAGCGACAAACTATCTAACTTTAGCAACAAGCTATCTCTATTTTATGTCAGCAAATCAAGCCTCAAGTATATCAAGTGTATCAAGCCTCGTCCAAATTCCAAGTCCAATTTCAATTGGCCTTGCTCTCTCTGGGTGGGTACAGTAGATGGTGTTCTTTCCCTTCATCACTCCTAGGGTGATGTGGATCAGCACAAGGCTGCGTCTGTGAGCTGATGTATCAGAACCGAGTCGCTGCGCTGTGATTCTCCTACTCAAGAACTGCAGCAGTTCAAAAAGAGGCGGAGTCTGACTTCACATGTATCGGAGGAGGCGTGTGCTAGTCTTCACCCTCCTGGTGTTGGAGCATCACTAGTGACGGGGGATATACAGCTGAGTAGCAGCTTAATGGGTGGAACAGATGGCCTAGGATTTAAATTTGGATTTTTTTTTCCAGAGCTGTATATGTCGCATTCATCTATGAAGCCTCGCTCCATGTCCAGTAATCCTTGTCTTGAGCACAATGGCCAGTGTTCAGCCTCTCTTACAATATAACACCTCACAACTTATACAGGTTTGTGCGTTCCTAGGTTGACCCCCATGGTAACACTTTGTTATCAATTTACATACTTTGGTCACATGACTTTTTAAGACTAAAAATCAAGGTGGACGGACGTTTTTGTCGGCCACATCGTATCGCACAGGCACCTCTGCTTTCTAAACGACAAAATGAGGAATTTGAGCTTCGACGTTGAGCTGTGTGCCGGGGACGTGCTGCTTTCGTGCTTTCGTCTATTTTCGGAAGCCCTTTCCAGGTCAGATTGTGAATTAAATCCACTGATCCACAGGTGAACGGCTCATTTAATCCTCACGCTGAACACTCTGTTTAATTAATGCGAGCCGAGTATCACATGCTTAATTTTTTTTGGGCTCCTGACAGCTCTCAGCTCCCTGATGGAACGTCCTAATCATGTTCACAGTGTGGTAAAGGAACACGCAGGGCGTGTGATAGGCCAGGCTGGGGCGCCATGACACTCAGATTACCTTGAACAAATGAGGGGAACAACAGAGGAAAAGATAAAACTTCCCTGGAGTTTATTTTAAAGGGTACAGCTGATTTTACCCTCACATTAAATTTAAAAAATGTATAAAAAAAAATGGGAGGGGTCGTTTGGGAGGGTGATGTATGGGTGATGTATGGGTTTAGAGGCGGAGCATAAGAGAGAGCTGCTTAGGCAGATAGTTGGACATCAGCAGGAGATATTATTGATTGACTAATTTGCAAAATAAAAGTACACAGTTATAGCACAGTTAAACCTGAGAGGGGGCGCTACAGAGGCAGAAATAAACTGGTATTTTGCTATTTATAGGTTTATGTTTGAGTAAAAATGAACATTGTTGTTTTATTCTATAAACTACAGACATTTTTCCCAAATTCCAAATAAAATATTGTCATTTAGAGCATTTATTTGCAGAAAATAAGAAATGGCTGAAATAACAAAAAAAAAGAAGCAGAGCTTTCAGACCTTCAGGAAACAAGTTCATATGTATAAAGTTTTAAGTTTTCAGAAATCAATATTTGGTGGAATAACCCTGGTTTATAATTACAGTTATTTCATGCATCTTGGCATCATGTTCTCCTCCACCAGTCTTACACACTGCTTTTGGATAACTTTTATGCTGCTTTACTCCTGGTGCAGCAATTCAAGCAGTTCAGTTTGGTGGTTTGATGGTTTGTGATCATCCATCTTCCTCTTGATTATATTCCAGAGCTTTTCAATTTGGTAAAATTTTAGAAACTCATAATTTTTTAGTGGTCTCTTAATTTTTTCCAGAGCTGTATATACAATCAATATCACAATATATCATATTCTTAAAGTCGCTAAGACTTGGGACAGCTTTTATGAGTTTATGCTGATTTTGATGGAGTTATTGTCTCTACTATCCAGAGAAGATATTCTATTCTGGTGGATTTTGGAGCATTGCTGTAAATATTTGATTGCATTTAGCAAAGTTAAAGCTAAGCTATGTGACCTCGTCCCCATCTTCCCAACTCATCCCAACTAAACACCAGATATATAATTCTAGAAAACACAGTTTTACTGTTCCACAGTTCAATGCTGGAGTTCTTTATAATACCCATCTAAGCCATGCCTGGCATTAAGTTAATGTATCCTTGCCAAGTTTCAACCTCAATCACAAGATAACACCTCACAACTAATACAATATTTGGCATATTCTGCCAAATCGGTGCCATTTTTGTCCTTAGGAAATAACATATATATACTTTCAATTCTTAGATCTTTTTTGTTTATTTCATCACTAGAATGTGCTCAGTGTCCTCATGCTATTAGTATAGCCGCCATTTAGCTATTTTTCATGTTTTTGCTAATTCTATGCTCAAAGCATAAAAAGTAACAGGAGTGAGACTCAGTAACAGGAGTGAGTTCCAGGAACAGGAGTGATTTGTTTTGTCATAAATATCAATTATTTGAACATGTACTCAACCATTTCTTTAAAATAAAGACTCTTTTGAGAGAAAATGACAACTTCGTAATCCAGCTTTTACGTCAACAATAAACAGAATAAAGAACAAAAAAACATTGCTGTTCCCTTATTAAAAGAACTGCTGGTGTATCTATCTTCACAGTTTGAACGAGCAGCTCAGTATCTGTCTCTGATGACGTACAAAAGCACAGCGCTGTTAAAATACAAACGTGCCAAAGTCAGAGCTCACCTGGTTCTTAAAAGCAATGGCAAGTCACAAAACACACCTATGATTAATTAACCCTTGTGCTGTGTTCATATTTTTGTTACTCGTTTACTTTGTTACTTGTATTTAATTCAGCAAAATTAAGCAATTTTACATTAAAATGCTTTACACATGCTCGCTTCACCTAAATTGCAAGCAATATAAACAGCTTACATGGTTAATATTTGCCCTTTACCTTTCTTATGTTACATTTCTTTTAAAAAGTGCTACTCTTTTTTTATTAGTTTTTTTAATAAAATGTAAAAGAAAATGAATTAAACTCAAGATATGAGTAGAAAATTTGTTTAGTTTCAAATTTACAAATAAAGCAATGTTTATTAGCCCTTGGCCAAACATACTGTATGTAATATAAATGTGTAGGGGGGGGGGGGGGGGTGTACAGTGTGTGTTTATTGAAAATGTGTTTTGATATATGTTTTTCACAAAAAATGAGCCAATGCCAATGAGTTTGAGTTAGAAAAAATATTTTTTAGTATCATTTGAGGAAAAATGAAAACAGGTCCCACAGACCCGAACACCACACAAGGGTTAAGAGATTTAGGACATGACTTTTGCTTGTTTTTCCAAGCTGTGCAAGGTGTGCTTTTGCACCATCATGATACCAAAGACACAAGACACAATCCTGCTTCATGTTCTTGCTGTTAAATTTAATAAGATTTGTTTCAGGAGAAGACTCAATTCTTCTGCTGTGGTCTCTGAAGTAATATCTGTCCTATAATCTGTCCCGTCTCTCAGCCGTATTCAGACTAGTCCTCAGATAAAAGCCCGTCTTTCATTCTTTCAACTAAAAGACTGATCTGCTGCTCTAAACACTTGGACGGAAGCCTCCATATGCTTCCTGAGTGATGTTCGGATCAGACTGTCCTGGCAATTTAGCAGGATCAGAGTGATCGCTCCATCATAAAGCCACGCTCGCTTTCAGATCTCCGCATCAAAGCACAGACAAGCCATCCGTACGGGTTTCAGCGTAATGAGAACAGCCGCCGGGCTTCGCTTAGAAAACGTGACTTTTCTTTTCTTAAATTACTCCACAGATTTACCCTTTACCCTTCTTTAAACACAGATCTGGGAAAAATTAAGAGAGCACTTCAGTTTCTGAATCAGTTTCTCTGATTTTGCTATTTATAGGTTTATGTTTGAGTAAAATGAACATTGTTGTTTTATTCTATAAACTACAGACAACATTTCTCCCAAATTCCAAATAAACATATTGTCATTTAGAGCATTTATTTACAGAAAAGAACAAAAAAGATGCAGAGCTTTTAGACCTCAGATAATGCAAAGAAAACAAGTTCTTATTAATAAAGAGTTTTAAAAGTTCAGAGAAATCTGATCCTGGTTTTAAATTACAGTTTTTATGCATCTTAGCATCATGTTCTCCTCCACCAGTCTTACACACTGCTTTTGGATAACTTTATGCTGCTTTACTCCTGGTGCAAAAATTCAAGCAGTTCAGTTTGGTGGTTTGATGGCTTGTGATCATCCATCTTCCTCTTGATTATATTCCAGAGGTTTTTAATTTGGTAGAATCAAAGAAACTTTTTTCCGAGCTGTATACAGTTTATTTCTGACCTTGACAATCTGTGATTCTGTTACACAAAAATTATCTTATAAAAATCTAAATAAAAATAAAATAGGCATATAGTCTGTACAAAACATGTTCATTAAGTTATTTACACAAAATCACTCTCACATAAAGATAAAGATCTCACCAGCTCTATTCAGAACAAGCCATTTAAAGGCTCTGTCACTTTTATGCAAATAAGTTGTTGCTAGCCACGGCCCAATATGTGCACTAAGCATTTACCACATGTTAGCGTTAGCTGGTGCTAAATGGAACAAAACACAAACAAGCTACTAAAACAAGCTACTACAACTGTGATAGTAAATATGTAAAAGAACCTACATTTATCTCCCTCATCTACTGACCTGCCATGAACAGTAGGTACAGATCCCTCACTCAGACAAAGTCTGCTGGCTAATCTTGCTGTGTTGTGTTTGAGTTCTTTTTAACTAATCTAGTGGGCCAGGGTGGTTCTATGCAGGTTTCCTTGATTTATTGTGATGTCACAATAAGGGAGGAGCATCCAAATGGCTCATAGAAGTGTATATGATGCCTAAAACCAAACTTTTTTAGCTGATTTGCAGAAAATGTATGGATGGGATGAGTTTTGCATAATATGTCGCCTTTAATACAGCATTAAAAGGTTCATTTCTGTAGCCACAATGTTAAAAGCTCTTGCTTTTGGGAGGGTTAGGGCAGGTTAGCTGTGATGCTAACAGAGTGGGATTAGCCATGCTGCTAACAGCCCATCTTGAAAGGGTTGGAACTGCAATGCTACCAGGCACAGAAGCTAGTTTGGAAAGGGTTTAGCAGCGATCCTAAAAGCCAGAAAAGTGGAAAGTTGAAGCCAAGTTATGCTCAGAAGGTTTGGAGCGGGATTAGCTTTGATGCTAACAGCTGTGCTAGGAAGGATGAAGTGGACGAATGGTAGGAAGGAGGAGGTGTTGTTGGCAAAAAACACACAGTGCTCCATTAAACTTGATGTATTCCCACCTTTCCAGTCTAGACAACGCCGTGTCAGACAACTGAAAGGTGACTGAGTAGAACTGCAGCTGTGAAAGCTCTGGAGATGCTGTGTTGAAGCTGATAGCAGCATGCTACATTTCTACATAATTCCATATGTGTCCTTTAATCGTTTTCATGTTTTTTTTTTATATTAATCTACAACGTAGAAAATACATTAAAGGTGTCCTTCCCCTAAAATCCACATGTTCTTGTTCTTTGTGAAATACAGTAGGTCTCTCTGAGTTGTATATGGATGCGGCACATGAAACTCTTCCTCAGCCTCCATTGTCTGCAGTAGCTAGTAAAAGAAAATACTTACAACAACGAGTCGATCAGGAAAAGCACTGTGTCTACATCAACCCGTGAATTAATATTTAGTATTGATGGCCCCGCCCACCTCAGCTCGGGACCGCCCACAGACAGAGCTGAAGCCGCGCAGATAGGAGCTAACAGGGCTAGGAACAGCATGCAGTTCATTCATTCCTGTGTTATTTGCGCGAATAACACATTAGTGTTATATATATACTTTACCCAGTAATTCAGAGCTAAGGAACAAATGGTTAGAATTTGTCTATGGAGGAACACCACCAGCCAAGTTGGGATAGGTAGTTAATAGATAATTGAGATAGGTAGGTATATGTTTAAAACAGTTCTGTTTACACTAGTTAGAAGTAAAAATCCAACCAGGGGTGGGTTTTTACTTTCTGTACCTGGACTACCCACCTCTGTGTGTAAGTAACTATAGGTTTAAATAGGATCTCCGGTGGATTTGGTGTTTTAGAGAGACTCTAAGACTAGATCAGTGGCTGAACTGCACTTAGCAGGGCATCATTACACATGTTGTAAAGTAACATATGACATTGCAAAGACTTAAATGTTATTAGTGTAAAAATGTCTTTTTTTAATTTTAAAACAATTATAACTGTTGTCTGTCTCGCTGGTGTTTCCTGGCGTCACAGTGCTGTTAGCCAATCAGAGGCGATATGTTTGGTTTGCATGTATGAATATTCATGAGCAAGAGCCAAAATCCTATCGTTTCTCCCTACCGCCCACTTCTCCACTG
The DNA here is from genome assembly GCF_023375975.1 of Astyanax mexicanus. NCBI lineage: Eukaryota > Metazoa > Chordata > Actinopteri > Characiformes > Acestrorhamphidae > Astyanax > Astyanax mexicanus. Next base: position 53,734,724 of record NC_064411.1, on the reverse strand, counting down.
GACTAAAGCAGTGTTATACCGGATCACCGGAGCACTTTATTTATTTATTTTTTTTCACAAAATCTAGCTCACATGGCATTTATTCCTACTTGAGGGAAAGCTAGACATTTTAAAATGAATGAAAAAACAATGGAATGAGAAAGAAAAAAAATTTTGATCCAATTGTTTGACTAATAAGCATGCAAATTGAAATGGTCCGCATACAAAATGATTTGCGACTGCTCCAGTTCCATAAATCCATACGAATATTAAAAGTGGACCAGTAGAATATGGGCTCTTTAATATTCAGAGCCCAGTTCGGCCGTGTCCTCGTCTGAGGATCATCTCCCAGATGCTGCAGTTGCTGCAGCATCAACACTGCCCACATCGAGTTTAGCATATTGACTGCCTGACAACACTGTTTTTCCATTTGACTGTTCCATATGAATGATAATGCATTCCGACCGCTCTGCAGGAAGCGCTGTTTTGAGGATACCTCACTGAGCATGCCCACAGAAACAGCTGTAGCACAGCGCATCCTCAGCAATTATCATTTTCTCCATAAAAGATAGGGCTGGCCTTGAGCACGCTTCCCGCACCAGCGTGGAGAAGCGTCTTCGCCCGAGGCGGCATCAATCTTTCACACTTGAGGTCACCGCCGCTTCTTCACGGCCATATTAACAGCTAATTAACATTAATCACGCATTCAGAAACCCAAGATTTATTAAAAACGTATTCAAATAGAGGCATCCGGTACTTTTCCTTAGATACACTTCCTTAGCAGTAATAAGCAGTAATCTTCTTTAGGAAAATTAATAAACTATATATACATTACACAGTGAGGCCAGTGATCCCTTTATTTCTGCTGTAGACTGAAAACATTTGTGTTTGGCATTAAAAGATGAATATGAGCCAATATGATTTTCTGCATTCTTGTGTTTTGGCTCATTATCTTGATAAGTTTGGTTTAATTTTTCTTTAAATTCACAAACAAAATATTTCTGTAGAATATCTGTGTTCACTTCACATCAATTAAGATTAATGAACCAATCCCAGAGAAGAAGCCATACAAGCTTAAGCCATGACACTACCTCCACTGTGTTTCACAGATGAGCTGGTATGTTTGAAATCATGAGCAGACTTTTTCTTTCTCCAATCTTTAGCCTTTTCATCACATTGCTGAAAGTCTCATCAGTCCATAATCAATCCATAGGCTTGTCTTCATCTTCTGGTGAAGACTTTGTTATCACTTTTGTTCATGAAGTTTTCTGTAAACAGACTTTGATATCTTCACTCCTGTCCTCTGGAGGATGTTCCTGATGTTACTAACAGTTGTTTTAGGTTTTTTCTTTACAGAACTCACAATGTTTCTGTCATTTCTGTCTGTTACTTAGTACACCAGTGACGACTTTCTTCTTGAGGACATTTAAAACAGTTGTACTGGCTATGGCTGATATTTAAGCTCTAATGGTTCTGAATGATTTTCCATGTTCTTTCAGCTTTACATTTGCTTGTTTTTCACCCAGTTGCTTGTTTTTCATGTTGGTTACTCCTGTAACTATAAGTATACCAAATGTATTCGGTCTACAGAGACAAATATGTAAGTATCTAAACAATAAAGACAGTTACTTTTAATAATTAACAATAATTAATGTCGACATTAAACAATAAACCTTGGCGCTAATATATTATTTCTGTTCTGTTCGGTTAGCCCAAGAGACTCCACCCCTTCAACCCAACCATAGTTTGTACATGTTTAAAGATAGGTATAACAGGTAAGTATCACAGGTAGGTACAACAAATCCACTGGTGATAAAGACACTCATTCATTACAGAATATTCTACATACAAGGGTTGGACAATGAAACTGAAACACCTGGTTTTAGAGCACAATAATTTATTGTGGTGATGGACAGTTCTGATGGAAACAGGAGAGTTGAGGTGCACATTGAATTCTGCCGTGATTTGATCAGCCGTGGTTTTATGTTTTTTGGATACAATCCGGGTTAGCACCCGAACATCCCTTTCAGACAGCTTCCTCTTACAGCGTTCCTCCCGGAACTTTTGACAAGTGGGTTTTAAAGTTTTAAAATAACAATAAAAAGTTTTGCATTTACTAAGTTGCTTGGTTGAGGTTCACTCAATGCAGATAAAGATCACTGCCCCCAATACGTTAGCCGTTAGCATCCAGCCACAGTTTTCCTAAATCCAGCACAGTAAGCACAATCCACCAATCCACACAGATGAAAACACTGCTAACAGGTCGTAATGGAAGCGCCAATGTCATCTGCGCTGTGCTCTGGCCTCATTTCCTGATAATCCTCGCTGTTCTACACTCAGAATACACCAGCCAAACAGCCTGCCCACGCCGGCGTTAGCGTCAGACAGCGCCAGCTGATCCGCAGAGCGTGATCTGGTTCGGGGAAAGTGGCACAACATCTGCAGCAGCGTCTATAAATCCAGATGATTTCAATGATAAGCTGTTAACCTGAACTGCAGGGGGCAGCGGACCCGCCCGCCCCCTTATTCAAAACACAGACAGCAGAGCTGCAACATATGGGCCAAAATATTCCAGCTTTTGGATCATAATGCTGAATACTGCAGTCTAGATTCAGTTTGAGATGAAATAAAAACTGGTATGGGTTGAAGATGCTGGATCTGTGGTCTGATTCTGTCATCAATCCAACCGGAAATAGCACAGAATTGCAGGTAGTGTCACCAGTTGAGAAAAAACTGAAACAAATAGGGCACATAATCCCATCAGTAAATACTGTATCTACTACTGTTGTAGTCAAGACCACTGAAGGCAGAGTCAAGACAAAGACTTTTAGTTGTAGAGCCTGAGTTAAGAAAAAGACTTTTATTAGTAGAATCTCAGTCAACACCGAAACTTTAGTAGTAGAGTATGATGTAAGAAAGGAACTTTTACTAGTGGAGTCTAAGCCAGGGCAGAGATTGTAGTAGTAGAGTCTGAATCAAGACTGAGACTTTTAGTAATCGAGTAAAAGACTTTTAGTTGTAGAGTCTGAGTCAAGACAAAGACTTTTAGTTGTAGAGCCTGAGTTAAGAAAAATACTTTTAGTTGTAGAATCTCAGTCAAAACCGAAACTTTAGTAGTAGAGTATGATGTACAAAAGGGACTTTTACTAGTCTAGGGCAGGGCAGAGATTGTAGTAGTAGAGTCTGAATCAAGACAAAGACTTTTAGTAGTCAAGTCTGAGTCAAGATTGAGACTTTTAGTAGTCAAATCTGAGTCAATACCAAGACTTTTTGTAGTTGAGCCTGGGTCAAGATTAAGACTTTTAGTAATTGAGTCTGAGTCAAGACCAAGACTTTTAGTAGTCGAGTCCAAGTTAAGACCAGTAGAGCAAAGTCTGAGCCAAGACTAAGACTTTTAGTAGTTGAGTCTGAGTCAAGACTGAGACTTTTAGTAGTTGAGTCTGAGTCAAAACCGAGACTTTTAGTAGTAGAATCTGAGTCAAGACCGAGACTTTTAGTAGTTGAGTCTGAGTCAAGAAAAAGACTTTTAGTAGTTGAGTCTGAGTCAAGACTGAGACTTTTAGTAGTAGAGTCTGAGTCAAGACCAATACATTTAGTAGTTGAGTCTGAGTCAAGACCAATATATTTAGTAGTTGAGTCTGAGTCAAGACTGAGAGTTTTAGTAGTTTAGTTTAATTCAAGACTACTAAAGGTCAAGACCGGGACTTTTAGTACTCAAGTCTGAGTCAAGATCAAGACTTTTAGTAGTTGAGTCCAAGTCAAAACCAGTAGAGCAAAGTCTGAGTCAAGACCGAGACTTTTAGTGGTCAAGTCCAGATCAAGACCACTAAAGGCAGAGTCTCAGTCAAGACCGGGACTTTTAGTACTCGAGTCTGAGTCAAGACCAAGACTTTTAGTAGTTGACTCTGAGTCAAGCCAGAGACTTTTAGTTGTAGAGTCTGAGTCAAAACCAAGACTCTAAATAGTAAAGTCTGAGTCAAGACCAAGACTTTTAGCAGTAGAGTCTTAGACAAGCCTGAGACTTTTTTTGTAGTTGAGTCTGAGTCAAGACCAAGACTTTTAGTAGTTGACTCTGAGTCAAGGCAGAGACTTTTAGTAGTCGAGTCTGAGTCAAGTATGATACTTTTAGTAGTTAGATTAAATCAAGACCAAGACTTTTAGTAGACGAGTCTGAATTGATCATTATAAAGAGTAAATTCACCCATAGTGCAACATTAACAATGCAGTAGAACATAATAATATAAAAAATGTGTTAGTTTTAAACAAATAGTAGCACGACATGTAGAGTATACTGTATTTTGCCTTATGTGACATCGCCACGTGACCAGTCCAGAAACCTGATGGCGCAGTTTCCCAGACAGGGATTAATCCTAGTGGTGGAATAGACATATTTTTAAATCTATTTTAATGGAAAATCAATATTGAAAATGCTGTGTAGTTCATGACTGGGTATAATCCCTGCGCTGGGAATCTGCCACAATAACAATTAATACACACCATAATGTGATGGCCTGTGAAACACTGTGTATTTGTGTGTGTGTGTGTGTGTGTGTTTGGCTCGTATTACACACAGCTGACACACACAGATGCTGTAATCCCGCCACAGATAAGGGCTATCTTATGAATTTTGGTAATTGAAATTCCGCAAGGTCAACATAATCTGAATAAATTCACCGCAGGCCTCATGTTCAGTGGCCTCATTCTGAAGTGGATCAATGTTCTGTCCGATAACGTTCTGGTTCTGGAGCTCAGAGGCTTTTAACGGGCCGGACTTTTGTCTCTGAGTGATTTTTATAAATTAAGAATAGTCAATAATTCATTCAGACTGATATACAGATATGCAATAGGAACTTTTATAGTGTCCCACGACTTTTGTCCACATCCCATTGAAGCTAGAAAAAAAATTAATTATTTATTTTATTTTTTTGCTGAAAGGAAGGAACCAACTGCAAGATCATGGATGCCCAAGACTCAAGCCCCGCCCGCCTATTAACTTACAGAACATTGATTAACATAAAGACCAAGAGTCCAAGCCTTAAGGGGCCTACGCAGTATAAACCTACAAACCATAGGTGGTTTTAATGTTATGGCTGGTTGCTAAACATTATCCCTTTTGGACTCAGCAGTGAGTGGTTGAATATAACATTTTTAACCCTTAAGACCCTGTTTGTGAGCCCACAACTACTATATACTGCAATAATAACATCAACTTCAAAGGCCCTGAAATTTAACCCTGGGGCACTCCACAATATACAGCTCTGGAAAAAAATCATTTTCTGAATCAGTTTCTCTGATTTTGCTAATTATAGGTTTATGTTTGAGTAAAATGAACATTGTGGTTGTATTCTATAAACTACAGACAACATTTCTCCCAAATTCCAAATAAAAATGTTGTAATTTAGAGTATTTATTTACAGAAAATGAGAAATGGCTGAAATAACAAAAAAAGATGCAGAGCTTTCAGACCTCAAATAATACAAAGAAAACAAGTTCATATTCATAAAGTCTTACACACTGCTTTTGGATAACTTTATGCTGCTTTACTCCTGGTGCAAAAGTTCAAGCAGTTCAGTTTGGTTTGATGGTTTGTGATCATCCATCTTCCTTTTGATTATATTCCAGAGGGTTTCCGTTTGGTAAAATGAAAGAAACCCATCATTTTTAAGTGGTCTCTTATTTTCTTATTTTCCAGAGCTGTATACTCAACTAAAATGTTACCAAATACTGTAACCAAAGCAAATTCAATCATGTCTGCTGTATGATTAGGAATGAATATTAAATATAAAGTTCAAGAGTGGTTAAAAAGGTAAAAAATCTGTAGAATTAGATTTTTTTAAATGCTTTAGCTTTTTTAAACCCTGTAAGTTAGGCCTCACCTACTCTACTGTCATGGTTTACAACAGTTTTATAGGCCCTACAATTGAACCCTGTGGGACTCCACAAGATATACTCAACTTAAAATGTCCCAACAACTAAAACAAATCCAATAATTTCTGCTGAACGATTCATAACGAATATTAGATCTAAGGTTCAAGAGGGGTCAACAAGGTTTACATGTTTTTTTTTACTGTTCTACACCTGACCGTTTTATGATGTTAGCCCTTTAAATGACCTCATACTGTGAGATGCAAGCCGAAGTACTTCATAAAATATGTCTGTTCATCAGTAACTCGAGTCTGCATTGACTTTCCATCTAATAAGGTTGAGTTTTGTGATTTCAGGAGCTCAGGCACAGCGGCAGGCAATCAATCCGGGAGCGTAAGGTTACAGCACGGCCTTCGGTTACAGCCGCAGGAAGGCATTGATGTTTATTTCCTGTCGTTTGTCTTCGTTTATCCTATTGACCACATGTTATTCTGTGGTCTGATTGGCTTGGTGCTTTCTTCCATTCATTTCATTGACCTGTGGGTCAGTCAGCTGAACTCGGAGATGAGCACCAAAGCTGGCTTGAAGACATAACGCAAGGACATCAGCGTCACGGTCAGCCATTAGCTCGAGAAGCTGTCGCTGAATTTTGAGAAACAAAAGAGAAATTGAGAGAACTTTTGGGTTTTAACCACAGTCTAGAACTGGTTGAATTTGCAACCAGAGTAGAGTCAGATTCTCTCAATTCTCCAAAACCAAGTCCAGTGTCTCAGACTGCCTTCATTGAGTTTACAGTACAGTTTATATGATCTTTAGAATATCTACTCTGAGTTGTGTGTAGTCAAAACCGCTAGAGCCCAGTCCGAGTCAAGACCAAGACTTTTAGTAGTCGAGTCCAAGTCAAGACCATGACTGAGACCAGATTAAGATTTAAGATTTCAAATTCAAATTCCATTCATTTTTATTGTAAAAGATATAAAAAAAACCATCACAATTTGCCCTCAAACAGCTTGTTGCTAGGGTTAGCTAGCTCGCCACTAACAGTAGTTCTCTCCCCGGTAGCATTTGTATTTTAGCTAGCTTGTCGCTAAGGTTAGCTAGCTCATTGCTAAGGTTAGCTAGCTCATTGCTTAGGTTAGCTAGCTCGTTGCTAAGATTAGATAGCTCGTTGGTAGCTTTAGTTCTCTTCCTGGTAACATTAGTGTGTAATTTAGCTTGGCGTTATGGTTAGCTAGCTCGTGACTAACGGTAGTTCTCTCCCCGGAAGCATGAGTATTTTAGCTAGCTTTTCAATAAGGTAAGCTAGCTCGTCATTAAGGTTAGCTAGTTCTTTGCTAGCTTGAGTTCACTTCCCGGTAACATTAGTGTGCAATTTAGCTCGTGCTAAGGTCAGCTAGCTTGTCACTAAAAGTAGTTCCCTCCCCGGTAGCATATTTTAGCTAGCTAAAATATTTTGCTAAGGTTAGCTAGCACATCACTAAGGTTAGCTAGTTTGCACTTAATTCTCCTATTTTTTTCCTTCTAGATATCTGGAAAAAATTAATCATGGTCCTCAGGTCAAAATGATTCACGTACACAAAGAGTATAACTCCAGTGAGCCGGTTAAAAACAGCACATTTAACTTAACCTCTGACTTTTCAAAATGAAAAGTGTTTATTGATTGGATACTGAATTTAGCTGAGATTAACTGAGATTAACCAAAGCTACTACGATGATGTAATTGAACCCCTGAGCTTCTATTAGAGCACCAGAACACACCAGTGACCAATAAAAGAAGAACAAAAAAATGTTTTAAATGCTATTGGGACTTTTTCCAGGCAAGAGCGGTGGACTAAGCTAGACCGAACCTGTCTAACTGGCAAAAATTAACTTTTTACAGAGTAATAATCTGTTAAATAAGACATATTATAACTTGTATACAAGTTAAAATAAGTCTATGGGCTGCACCAGCTCTATTCTTACCAGTTTCAGTCGCTTTTAGAATGAGCCATTTTAGGGCTCTGACACTTTTATGCAAATTAGCTTTTTCTGGCCACACCCCATGTTTTAGCTGAGCATTAACCACACGTTAGTGTTTGCTTGTGCTAAATGGCAAAACATAAACATGCTAGTTCATTCTTTACTGCAATAGAAGCACAAAATCAACTCATCTGTTGACTTGTCATAAACAGTAGGTACAGATCCCTCCCTCAGACAAAATCTGTACTGTCTGAGGTTCTCAACCAGCGGAAGGAAATGGCATTTAGTGGTTGGGGATCTGTTGGGGGTGGGATGGATGCATTTTTTGGAGCTTGGAGTGTTTATTAAAGTTAAAATTAGAATAAAGACAGTTACTTAAACAAAACAGAATTAACTCTTTTTAATACCCTTAATTTTAGAAGAAACAGGTCCATATACTGTATGAAGCAGCTACAGCAGGACCACAGCTGCAGCAGTGTCTCCAACATCAAATCAAATGCAAACATTTACTCTCTGTTCTCTCAGTACCCACCAGTCCTTTAACGGCTGATGGGGCAGGGATTGTGTTGTGTAATGGGTCCACTGGAAACACTGGGATACCCTGGTTGCTTAGCACATGTGGCTGGTGTCAGGAGAACAATGGGTGTTTAATTGGATGGAACAAACAACACATGGCTGCATGTATGGATGATGAAGCTGGGCAAATATACGTTTTATGATCATTGTAGAAACTACCGGTCAAAAGTTTTAGAACATTTCCATTTTTCTCCTTATTTTTTGTCATTTTAGCTCTTTAGATCCAGTTAATTATTGGAAATGGTCCAAAATCCAGTGTGGAAAATTTAGCCAAAGTTAGTATATTGTCAAAAAAAACAACAACAATATATTGGTTTAAAAGGGGATGATTTTTAACTGGTAAGTAGTAATGAAATTAAACCAAGCTTTGGAAATGGATTTTTAGTAAAGTAGTGCTGGAACAGATGGTGGAAATTCTTCTTTTCTTTAGAGAAATTACAAATGAAGCCAGAGAACGGTGAGAACTGTTTCCTACACCTTCAAAAGACTCTTATAAACTGGAGAAAAAAACTGATACAGGAAGAGTCACGTCTGGCTGACCCACATGGAAACAGCAGCTTTAGCCTTTAGCTCAGATTAACATGATTAAGGACTGAGTCTCAGTTTCAGCAGAGAAGAGAATTAGAATTAGAATTAGAATAGAGTTAGTGTGACAGGTGAATAAAAGCAATTATTAAGTAATTGATAAGATAAAGATAAAAAAGCACTAATACTGGACTAATAAATAATAGGGCTGTTTTAAAACGTTAAACCGATTAAAACATGCCACCATATTAAAACTATTCGCGTAAAACTATTATATGTTTTCCTGTTTCGTGTGAGGGATGACCCCACTCATCCCTCACACGAACTGTTCTCCCTCCTGCCTTCGGGAAGAAGGTACCGCAGCATCCGGTCCAGCACGACCAGATTCTGCAACAGCTTCTACCCCAAGCCATCAGACTCCTTAACTGCAGAGACTGAACTGATGGTTTTTCTGTACATGCAAACACACTCTTACCCCACTTACCCCAGAAAATGGAAAGCACTAAAAACCCTACTACCTCACTGGACTCTATTGCACACTGTGTAATAGAGTAATTACTACCTCACCTGGTCTTTTTTGCACACTGCAAAATTTGCACACTGTCTTGTTATTTATTATTCTTTGTCTGTATTGTGTTGTATTGTCTGTCTGCACTTTTGTACTGTTGCACTATTGTTCTGTCTACACTGTGTTTATGTGCACCATGGTCCCTGGAGGAACGTTGTTTCGTTTCACTGTGTATTCTGTATATAGCTGAAATGACAATAAAACCACTTTGACTTTGACTGTTTCAAGAACTAAATGTTCACTTGTTCAAAAATCATGGGACAGCAGTATGTACACTAACCATCACCAAGTCTTGATATAAAAAGGCATAAGAATGCTTCCCCTATTAATAGTCCAATAAAAAGACTCTCAGAGGCTACTGCTGGGTAGTGTACCTCCTGGTGAGAGATCATTCCCTGCTAGAAATGCCTATACTACAGCCCTATCTGGACGGGATTAGTTTTCTCAGGGGGTCCTGGGGTAATTTTCTCTTTTATTAGGGATCCTCTGTGATTTTACTCCTGTTCAGAACGACCATGTACGTGAAAAAAATTACATGCTGAATTATTATCTACTGTTTTTCGGTAAATTCGCTGTAATTTTAGTCCTTCCGGACACACATCTCTGAGTTTCGTCTCCTCGCGTTTAATAAAATAGCTATTTGTCCACTGCCACACACTGTAATTACTGTATACGTTGGGCTCGCGTTTCCACAGAGATACACGTAAATTAAAAACATAACCGCGAGTGGAAATGGAGGAGCTACTGAACTCGATGTCATGTGACCGAGAAAGCTTTAAAAAAACTCACTGGTTCTCCTGTTTTTAATTGCAGTCCGGAATAAGGCGTTTTATCACTGAGTAGAAATATAGCGTGAAATATATCCCACTCGGATTAGACAAATTGTTCACTTTACAGACTTGAGAGAAATAGGATGCCATGCCTCAATCAATTGTGTCACTTAAGTACTGGGAATACTGTGGGTGGGGATGATCGTGACCGGTGGCATCTGGCTAGAATTGTACATTTGAACAGAAAAGCAAGATTAGATCAGGGCAGCATTTTTAGCACATATATATATGGGACATGACAAAACTCATGGGACCCGATACTGGTTCTGTCCCATGACTTTTGGCATGTCAGTGTATATCCTATTCCTTGACAGAAGTCACTGTATCCAGATCGTCAGTGTTATTATTTTAATCAGTTGGCGGTGGTTTTAATGATATGGCTGAACGGTGTTTGATTAAATATTAAATATTTGCTCAAATAATTATAGTAAATTCAGTCCATTCAGTTTTTATTTGTCGAGTAAAATAAACAACAGCAGCAGAGAGATTTCATTTGTGTGAGTGCAGCACTGCGCATAATATTAATGAAGGGTGGGCAATACCATGACAGCCATCCCCCGGGGGGCTACAGCTCATATATGTACTGTATATACTGTACATATATGTATATATATATATATATATATATATATATATATATATGTGTATGTAACACTGTGCACTGTGAGTCTCAGCTCAGCACAAGAGTACAGAATACACACTCCTAACTGCCTGAGAATGACGATAAATTAAAAGAGTTGGCATAAATAAATAAACAGACATAATATTCTTTTTTTATATGTCTTTTTTTTACTGTCATTAGTACATTTTATAACCATTAAACAGCAATAATCAGTTTTGCTGGGTAACACTCCTTATAACTTCTTAATTATGATTGGGTGGGGCTTGACTGCTGCATATACAGCACCAGTCAAATTCAGTACGCCTTTAATTTAGTGTTTTTGATTATTGTAAAATGTTCTGCATTGTAATTTAATAATAAAGTTTACTAAGTCTGTATCACTTATTCATTTACAGTATTCATTTACTTTCAAAATAAGCTATTTAGAAAGAAGATAAGATTAGAGTAACCAGGGACCATAAATGATTAAACATTTAGGGCCCTATTTTACACCCTGTCAACAGTCTATTTTCATGCCTCTATACTATAGCATCAGAGTTTAGGAATAAATCTACACTGATGGGTGTGGTAGTCTGGAAGTGAGGTGAGTTCAGGTAAAAATTCTGCTGTGTTTCTTGTATATTGGCGGTGGGAAATACAGGTGCGCCACTGACTGATTAAAACCCTGACAACAGTCAACAGTCATAACAGCCAATCAGTCATATCTTAGCCATGCAGGAGCGCCTTGAGCACCGCACGCTTACACACAAATATAAAAATCTAGCTTGATATTATCAATAAACAGAATAAAGAATAAAATAACATCGCTGTTCTCTTAAATGAGCTGCTGGTGTATCTTCACAGGTTAGCATCTGTCTCTGCTGAGATGCACAAAAACGCACAGTGCTGTTAAGATACGAGTCAGAGCTCATCTGGCTCTTAAAGGGAATGACAACTGGCAAGCTGATTGGTTTATTTTTTACGTTACGCCAAAAATTAACCATGTGCATGATTAATTAAGATAATAAGTTCATGCACAAGGGTATATTTATGGTATATTCATGATAATAAAGACACGCCGACATGCACTAAATCAAGCTGTGGGATACGCAATTGACCAGTGTGCTATAGTTAGCTAAAATAGGGCCCATAGACTAATATAAGAAACTCTTATATATATATTATTCATTGAGCTACACCTACAAAAGTAATAAATAGCAGCATGTGTACAAGCATTGTCCTGTTGTTTCTATATCAATCAATCAATCAACCTTTATTTTCACTCGGGAAGAAACATTGAGGGTGACCCTCATTTACAATGTTGCCGAGCATTTATAACATCAAAGGGATTGAACACATTTAAAGTAAAAATAAAAGTACTTTAAAAAGCATTTTAAATCAACATTTAATAAAAAATATATATGTAAAACAGAAAATTCTAAAATACCACAAAAAATATTTGACATAAAAATAAAAAATAAGTAAATAGATAATAGTAAAAGTAAAGTAAAATATTAAAAATGATAAGTGATTAAATGAGTTATAGAACTAAGAACAAGAATGAAAATACAAAACATTAAAATGAAATAAAAAAATAAAAGTAATAATAAATAAACAAAAAATAAATGAATAAAATAAATTTAAAAATTAAAAAAAAAAAAAAAAAAAAATATATATATATATATATATATATATATATATATATATATATATATATATATATATATATATATATAAATAATATAAGAAAAAAAAGATAAACTAATAAAAAAACTGATAAATTATCATTTTTAAAACTTTAACACTGTTAAAATTCTGGCTCCTAATGGCACAGCAGTCTAAGAATTAGCCGTATTAAATTAACATTTAATAAAAATATATATGTAAAACAGACAATTCGAAAATATCATAAAAAAAATTATTTGACATAAAAATAAAAAATAAGTAAATAGATAATAGTAAAAGTAAAGTAAAATATTAAAAATGATAAGTGATTAAATGAGTTATAGAACTAAGAGCAAGAATGAAAATACAAAACATTAAAATACAATAAAAAAAATAAAAGTAATAATAAATAAACAAAAAATTAAAATAAATAAAATAAATAAAATATATATATATATATATATAAATAATATAAGAAAAAAAGATATACTAATAAAAAAACTGATAAATTGTCATTTTTAAAACTTTAACACTGTAAACATTCTGGCTCCTAATGGCACAGCAGTCTAAGCATCGGCCGTATCATTAGGACATCAATCCCAATAATGCCTCAGCTTTCTGTAACTGGTCTATGTGCGTCTAAGAGAGCATAACCGGCCTCAATCTCTCTGTATTTCAGACAAACAAGCCGGCCGTGTTCGGAATACCTAAACGCGTCTGAGACCGATGGCGGCGGCTTTTTCGCGGAGGGTTCAGGGCCTCCGCAAATGTCTTGAAAATGTCAATCAATGTCTGAGTGTGTATTTGCCGGCTGACACAGGTACAGTTCCTGCGCCGCTGAATGAAATCAGCTCGGGTCCGGGTCAACGGCCGGGTGAAATTTCATTACCGGGGTTCAAATACAGTGCGCTCGGTCTGCGGGACACAACCGCTTCAGCTAATCCCACATGTTTGGCTGCTGACAAAGGCAAGTTTTATACTGCCAAATATGATTTCCTAGAGGAATGAAGGCACTGAGGGCTGGAAATATATCCAATACCTCTTATTATGAGGTTATATCAGCCGTTTTTGGACTTTTTGTCTTATTTAAAGTCATGAATCAAGAATAACTCTCACAATTTTAGAGCAAAATCTGATATTGTTAACTCTAGCTTGGCTAGAAATTGAGATACTGTACAGTTGGTTGGTTGAGTGTGGAGGTTCTATAGGTTCTGTATGGTATCCTGCATCGTACAATTACCCACAAATGTTCTGAACTGCTACAGCTGGGCCTGTAGAGCCTTAATTTTAGATTTAAAAAGAGTTTAAAACAGGTGATTTTGGAGAATTCCTATTGATCCCTTACTTAAGAATTTTTGATACAGTGCAAAAGATACTTTCTGTGTTAGAAAACTAAAAATAGACAATTTTTGGTTTATTGGATTCCAAACAGAAACTAGATAGCAGTCCAGGTTGATGGATGGATGGATGGATGGATGGCAAACCATCACTGACTGGTGGAAACTTCACACTAGACCTCGAGCAGTTTGGACTGTGTGTCTCTCCACTCTTCCTCCAGACTCTGATCCCTTGATTTACTTTAAATGAAATGTAAAATTTACTGATGATCAGTGATGGTTTGGAGAGACGTGTCTGTCATCTGCTGGTGTTGATCCACTGTGTTTTATTATCAAGTCTAAAGTCAGTGCAGTTTAGTTTTCCCACAAAATCTTACAGCACTTCATATCTTACAGCTTCTCTCTGCTACTGACTACTTTTATGGCGATGCGGATTTCATTTTCCAGCAGGATTTGGCACACTACCCACACTGCCAAAAGTACCAATTGGTCTTATATAATATTCTATTTTTTTAGAGAGAAATTAACACTTAAAATAGATCACTCTGTGTTTAATACATCTATATAATATATGAGTTTCACATTTTGAACTGAATTACTGAAATAAAGTAACTTTTCAATTATATTCTAATTTTTTAAGATGCACTACCCAAAAGTAGCCCCTGAGAGCCATGGATGTATGGCTCAGTGAGTCTCAAAAATCCCCCAAAATACTTTAGAAACAAAACTTAACACAAAAGCACTAACAAACTGTTTCCAATTCAGTGCCAGACCACACTATTTATACAAATAATTGGCTCACTTATTCATAACATTCTACAATTTAGAATATCTAAATGCAGAATTGAATTTCTCATACTCAGAAACCTACATATAGACACCAAGATATTTAAAAAAAAAAATATCTTTCAACCACACTCAGGGAACATGTACACATGGAAAGGTAAAAAAGTAAAAAAGAAAAGGATTTTTTACTAAATTGAGAGAGCCTTTTTTATGTAGGGCAAGCAATTTTGAGCAGTCTTGTGTTATAAACTCAGGGTTTAATCAGACCACATCTGTAATCATTTATATACAGAGTTGCCAGGTTTGCAGTTTTCCCGCCAAATTGGGCTTGTTTAAAAAAGTCGCAGGCGCGGGTGACAATTTAGGGGTACCAAAAAAGCAAAAAAAGTGTAGAAATAACGTAGTAGGATGTAGGAAGTGTAGTTAATGTGTAGAAATTGACACTAAAAGTAATTTTCCTTGGAATAAACAGGAGAACATAACGACATAAAGGACAGCATAAAAAGGAGAGAGAAAGAGAGAAATCAAAATGTAACTAGAAATTACAAAGCGATTAAAAAATAAAAGGAGACAAGAGAGTTCGGGGCAGGGGGGCGTGGCTAATATATTAATTCTAAAAACTGGGGCGTCGGTCGCTTTTTGTGGGAGTTATTTTGGCCACGTCACGCGTCTTTACGTGTTTATGTCACATGGCTCAGTTTTACTGAATGCGAGTGGCTGGTGGAGCATTGGAGACTTCAGAAGGGGTCTCACCAGAGAGGGCTCCAAATCCCCTAAATCCCAAAACTTATTAAAAAATTAAATAGCAATACTAATAATAAATCACTTATACACAAAATACTAACTCGTACACTCATTGTTGTTTTGCCATTTGTTTCGCACATTTAACACACATATATTGGGCTAAGTTAAGCTTCTGAAGGGCGGGTTTTAGACTGACTTTGGGCTAAATATTTCTGTTGGATCTGGCAACCCTGTTTATATATCAGCCAGAGACTTGAAGCAATATCGTAAGTATTAATTTACAGTAGTGTACACAGCTAGCCCTCCGCAGATTCAGAGCGCGAGAGCAGCAGCAGATGAAAGGGCTTTCTCCACTTTCTCGCTTTATTATTCCGGGGCTGAGAAAGAGCTGGGCAGGACGTGGCATATCCCCCAACTCCCCACAGGCCAGAGCTGAAGAGCAGCCATCCCCCGAGGGGCAACAGCCTCATATAATGCTGCTGACGCTCAGCTTAACACATGTGTACAGCACATATGTCCTTAGCTGCCAGGCAACCAACTGCAGTGATGTATTTCCTCAGAGTTACAGAGGAATAAGCTGTAGAGTTGGCCTATATGATGATACAGTATATGGACAAAAGTATTGGGACACCTGCCTATTCATCGATTCTTCTGAAATCAAGGGAATTAAACAATATTAAACAAGTTTAATCTGCTTTTTTTGGAATAACTGTCTCTACTGTCCAGATAAGGCCTTCTAATATACTGTATATTGGAACAGGGCCTAGAATAGAGCCCTGGGGTACTATTTTCTCCCCATAATGGCGTACAAGGACTTTATTTTCACCGATACATTATTTCACAATCAAATGTATTAAAAAAGAGCCTTTTTAATATCTTGAGAATGCTTTTTTGCTAGGTTTTGGGAAACTGTTGTGAGGATTTGATTGGTTAGTTACCGTTAGCTATTTTGTGTAAGTAACTATAGGTTTAAATTGGATCTCCAGTTGATTCTGCGTTTCACAGAGACCTTAAATAAACACTAGGGAAGCATGAGCAAGAGCCGAAATCCTGTTTTTTTCAGAGACCTCTAATTCAGTGATCTAAAGCAGGGCTATACAGAAACACCTGAGCACTTTTTTTTCCACAAAAATGGCTCACATGGCTTTTATTCATACTAGAGACACAACTAGACATTTTAAAATGAAGAAAAAAACAATAGAATGGATATAAAGACCTTTACGGATTTGACTGATTGCACTGAGTTTGTAATAGAAGCAATATTTCCTCATTTCTTCCCACTGGTCATCAATATATTTTCAGGGCAGGACACACGGAAGCGGCAGCACGCAGTGCAGCTATAAAAAACAGATTTTTTTGATTCCTGAAGCAGAGATCTAACACTGTACGGCTCTGACAGCTACATCACAGATGTTTCCCACCACGAGCTGAATCTGCTGCACCGCGAGCTGTTTTCACACGTAAGCCGCTGTAAAAGTGAAGCTAACCCTTACTGAGATCTTCATGCCTCGCCAATCCTTACACTAATCCAGATGGAATTTTATTAATGGGAAGATTACACAGTGTGATGAATTCTCGGATAAGCAGGAGGCTGTTTTTTCTTGCTGTCTGTTACAGTGATGTGTTGAGGTGAGCAATACGGCAGACATACACACACACACACACACACACACACACACATACACACACATACACACACACACACACACAGAAGTGGTTGAAGGTGGAATATGGAGCTAGATTTTTTTTATTTTTGTCCCTTTCCCAAAAAAACAGCTTTTTTTATATCACAAAGACAGTCTTAAGCCCTATCCGGATGGGATTAGTTTCTCAGGGGGTTCTAGGGTAATTTTCTCTTTTATGTAGAGTCCCCTGTGATTTTATTCCCGTCCAGAACGACCATGTACGTGTTTTTCTCAGACGTCCTCTGAGAAAATTACAGGCTGAATTATTATCTACTGTTTTTCTCTGAATGTGTTCTCCATGTTCCTCTGGTAATTTTAGTCCCGTCCGGACTCACATCTCTGAGTTTCGTCTCCTCGCGTTTAATAAAACAGCTATTTGTCCACTGTCGCACTACGTGATTACTGTACACTTTGGGTGTGCGTTTCCATGGAGATCCATGTTAAAAACACAACAGTGAGTGGAAATGGAGGAGCTACTGAACTCGATGTCATGTGACCGAGAAAGCCTCGAAAAAACTCACTGGTCCTCCTGTTTTTTCAATTGCAGTCCGGATGCAGGAGTAGAAGTGTGAAATATTTTTCACAGACGTCCCCCTGAAAAACTAATCCCGTCCGGATAGAGCTTTAAGGCTTTTTCACACCAGCTCTATTTGGTCATTTAAAGCAGACTCTGGTTGGATTGCACTCCTAATGCGGTTTGATTGAGCAGGTGTGAAAACAGTAATTGCACTCGGGTGCAAATCAAAACTACCAGACCGAGATCAGCTAGAACTCTAGAGCGGTTCACTTGTGGTGAGAATGTAATAATCCGGCCTCAATCCGATCCAGCTATCAAATATAGTCCATTAATTTGAGCTAAACTGCTGATTAGGCACAGTTTAGTCTGATATATTAGCCAGATAATGCTAATTACCACAGCTATGAACAAACACTGTCTCTGCTGCTCCATGCTGTTTACTTGCGGGTGTGTGCTACATTCACTGCTAGCAGCCATACGACTCTGCACTGCAAGTAGATTGAGGAACAGCTTTTTTCCTAGAGCTGTTTCTCTGCTTAACTCTGTTCATAGCTGATCCTCCTCACCACCATTCTGATTATCAACTCACTACATTTACTATTTTTATCCAATTTAATAATGTATGTATCTTTTCATTTTAATATATATTGTAATTTATTGTAATAATGTCCAAACCATAATGTCTTTTCAATCTGTAAATTATTGTAAATACTGTGTAAATCATATTTACACAATATTAATATTAATATTAATATTAATATTAATATTAAACTCATATTAATACATATCTATATTCTGCATATTTTGTATATTTTGCACTTGCTGCTATTAATCTAACCTAATCTAATCTAATTAATTGTGCAGTGTGTAGGTTCATTAACCAATTATGCATATTAGGGAATATTAAATAAAAGTTAGTTTTTTGTGTGGGTTTAGTCATGTGTGGTGTAATTAAATCTATTGTTAAAGCCTCACTGTTTTTTTTATTTTTTTTGTTCTCGGATTTCTTAATTACTCATCAGAGTAATTGTTTGTAATTGATTGTGGAATGCTGGATTACTGAACTAATAGACAGAGACAGGTGTAATTCAGTCCTGCAGGTGATGGAGAAGGGGGCGGGGCTTGGCGGAGGTGATTTACGGTGGGTGGAGAGCGGTGGGAACATTAGTCTTGAAGACTCGAGAGCAGATCACAGCTGATGGAGGTTCCCTGAAGTGCAGGAGGAGCTGCACCATCAGTCATGTGAGCGAAACGTCCGGCAACGGCGGCCAGGTTCACCCGACTGCATGAAGGTCACGACATACAACAGTGTTTGTTCCCATTAAAATATGGGGTTACATACATGAAGTACTTTAAATGTTTAAATGTTACTTAAGTATATTTAATATAGTTCCATTTTAGTACAGTTAAGTACACTTAGCACAATTTAAGTAAGACTTTTGTACTATTTTTATACTGTAATTAAAGTACAAAAAAAGTTGTTTCATTTTATCACTCTTTAAATATACGGATTACTAATAATGTGGCTACAAGAACACATTAGTGCACTATAGCATAATAATTCTAGGTATACTTTAATCTACTGTTTTTCACTAGGGCTGACTGTTGATTGTTGTCAGGGTTTTAATCAATCAGTGGAACATTGGCGCTAAATGGGATGAATCATCACAGAACTCCATTAGGAACCTCTACAATTCAACTCACACATGCTATCAGTCATATATGCATGTGGATGCATGGAAACGTTTGCAAGGTTGTATTTATTTGCATCAAAGGCCTGACATCACATTAACAACACATGTTCCACTCAGATTACTCCATATTACAGCCTATCACGGGAATGCATATATATATATATATATATATAAAATGCACATCATGTTATTTTTCAAGATTCTGACGATTTCACGGTATTTTTATTGTTATTTATTGTATTATTTTTTGCATGACTGCGCTTTATATATGTTTATATATGTTATATATGTTTTATATATGTATATAAACTATATATACAATATACTCTATGAAGATATTACTTACATATAAACAGCTAAAGAATGTAAAAACAATAGATCCTAAAAAGAGATACACTAACAAATTTAACACGGCTCCCTTTACAAAATTTAATATTTTAATAAATAGTTCCATAAACACTATAAACAAATCTAAAATAAAATAATGAATGTTTAGGTATTTAAAAAGATATTTCTCAAAAGTTACCAGACATCCCAGAGTTCAAAAGAGGACAAATTGTTGGTGCACGTCTTGCTGGAGCATCTGTGACCAAGACAGCAAGTCTTTGTGATGTATCAAGAGCCACAGTATCCAGGGTAATGTCAGCATACCACCAAGAAGGACCAACCACATCCAACAGGATTAACTGTGGACGCTGTAAGAGGAAGCTGTCTGAAAGGGATGTTCGGGTGCTAACCCGGATTGTATCAAAAAAACATAAAACCACGGCTGATCAAATCACGGCAGAATTCAATGTGCACCTCAACTCTCCTGTTTCCACCAGAACTGTCCGTCACCACAATCAATTACTGTGCTCTAAAACCAGGTGTTTCAGTTTCATTGTCCAACCCCTGTATTCTAGTTTGTTTATCACTTTTTGTGTAAAACAATTCTGCATGTGTTTCTGTAGAGCTTTAATATAGTGTTCAATAATACATTTACAAGGTAAAAAAACATAAAATGAAAGAAAGAAACACAATGAATGAGAGAGAAGAGGTGTGTTCAAAAACTGAATTTGTTCAGATCGTTTTGCGACGTCACAGGATGATTTAATTCACAACAGGATCTGCTCGACACAGAAACCAGGCTCTATGTGTGTATTTCATTTCCATCTACTGTAAATGGGGCGACCCAAGGGAATGCAAATATTGCTTTTGCAAGTCAAAGTCCTAGAAAACTGCCAGGCTTACAGCTCAGGCTCACTTTCAGAGAGTTAAAGCACTGTGAACGCATGTAAACCCATGTGGACGCATTTACAAATGATATATAAGCTTATCAACCAACAGGAATGCAACTTAGTGGGTAGTGCAGCTCAAAATGCTGAAAATGCATTTACTAGTTCTCTTAATTAATCATGGGTGTGGTTAATTTTGGGCATAACGTGAAATAAACCAATCAGTGAGCCAGTTGTCACTCTCTTTAAGAACCAGGTGAGCTCTGACTTTGGCAGATTGCTATTTTAACAGCGCGGCGCTTTTGCGAGTCTCAGCAGAGACAGATACTGAGCTGCTCGTTCACACTGTGAAGATACACCAGCAGCTCATTTAAAGGAACAGAAGCATTATTTTATTCTTTATTCTGTTTATGGTTGAGGTAAACTGTGATGAAAAAAATATACTATACACACATAATTGTAACTAAAACATATTGAGAAATGTCTAAGTATGCTGTAAATATACTAACAGATTTATGTACTTACTTAAAATATATTAAAAGTACATTAATATTATGCTTTCATCAAATGTTTGAAAGTAAACTTTAATCATACTTTTTAAAAAGTATATTTATAAAATATACTTCTAAATATACTTATTTCCAAATATACTTTTGTACATTTTGAGCACAGTGTGTTAAAAACAACTGTTACAGTTGTTCATGTAACTTTTTACAAAGTAAATGAAATTACTACTAAAATGTAAAAAATTTGTAACACGCTAAAAATTGCAGTACAGTATATTAAAATATATTTTTTTATACCCAACGAAGAATAGTACTAAAAGTGTGCTACTTACAAAAGACAGGAACAATAAGACATTAGCATATTTGTACTCAAATGTGAATAAATCACATATATTTAACATTAATTCTTAGTACATTTCTAATATACCCGGTGTATAATAATAGTGATACAGTTGTAATACTCATTAAATGTATTATAATTTTACTGTAAGCATATTTAAAATATGGGGTTACATACATGAAGTAGTTTAAATGTTTAAATGTTACTTAAGTATATTTAAAATAGTTCCATTTTAGTACATTTTAGTACTTTAAGTAAGATTTTGTACTATTTTTATAGCAGGGGTGTCCAAACTACGGCCCGCGGGCCATTTGAGATATTTTAGAAATAGAATGAAAAGCGGAAAGGGTGCGCATTTCTAGCGCAGAAAAACGGGCCAAAGAGTCTAAAAGCGGAGAGAGTGCGCATTTCTAGCTCAAAAAACGGGCCAAAGAGTCGGAGAGAGTGCGCATTTCTAGCGCAGAAAAAAACGGGAAAAAAAGTCTAAAAGCGGAGAGAGTGCGCGCTTCTAGCGCAGAAAAACGGGCCAAAGAGTCTAAAAGCGGAGAGAGTGCGCATTTCTAGAGCAGAAAAACGGAGCAAAAGAGTCTAAAAGCAGAGAGAGTGCGCATTTCTAGAGCAGAAAAACGGGCCAAAGAGTCTAAAAACGGAGAGAGTGCGCATTTCTAGCACAGAAAAACGGCCAAAGAGTCTAAAAGCGGAGAGAGTGTGCATTTCTAGTGCAGAAAAACGGGCCAAAGAGTCTAAAAGCGGAGAGAGTGTGCATTTCTAGTGCAGAAAAACGGGCCAAAGAGTCTAAAAGCGGAGAGAGTGCGCATTTCTAGCTCAGAAAAACGGGCCAAAGAGTCTAAAAGTTGCCGTAATTAAGGAGTTTTATGTTAAGAGACATCATGAAATGAAACATTAATTTGAAAAATCTTAGTTTACACAACACTGTCAAAAATAAAGATAGTGAGTCAAGGAAAATGGTGTGTAAATGAAATAATCAGGAAAAATGTATTATTTAAAGTGGTATATTTCATTATTTGTTTTATTACAGAGTCTGTGGCCCGTGACTTCAAATATATTTCTCCTTCTGGCCCCCAACAAAAAAAGTTTGGACACCCCTGTTTTATAGAATTAAAGTATAATAAGTACAAAAAAGTTAATATAATGTGGCTACAAGAACACTTTAGTGCACTAAAGCATAATAATGCTTAATATACTTTAATCTACTGTTTTTCACTAGGGCTGACTGTTGACTGTTGTCAGGGGTTTAATCAGTCAGTGGAACATTGGAGCTTAATAGGATGGATCATTACAGAACTCCATAAGGAACCTCTACAACTCAACTCACACATGCTATCAGTCATATATGCATGGGGATGCATGGAAACGTTTGCAAGGTTGCAGTTATTTGCATTAAAAGTCTGACATCACATTAACAACACATGTTCCACTCGGATTACTCCATATTACAGCCTACCACGGGAATGCACGTAAATGCATGCATTAGCGTCAATGCATTTATATGCAAATAGAGCCTTCTCCACAATGCATTAACTCCGTATCACAACCCAACACCAGCACACACCCTACACCCTTATCCATCATCTGTAAGAGTAGACTTGTGTTATACACACCAGTACAGACTACAGTCGCTCATATAAAGCACTATATTACAGCCAGCTGCTAGATTATTATTTTATATCATCATAACATAACTTATTAACTAATTATCTTATTAATCAGCCCACAATAGTACAGGGTTCAGATCTGGATGTGTTGTGAGCCATGTGGTGTATGTGTGACATCACAAAATAAATTTTCAAGAAATATTTTCTGTGGTATCACACAATTAGTTAGTTCAGATCAGGATGTGTTGTGATGCCACAGAAACGAACACACAGACACGTGGCATATGTGTGACATCACAAAATTAATTATTTTAGATTTTCAATAAATTGTTTTTTTTGGCATCGTAAAATCTGTTCGTTCAGATCAGGATGTTTTGTGATGTCACAGACAACAAATCACAGAATTATGATGTTTTTTTGGTGACATCATAAAATGTGTTCATTCAGACTGGGATGTGTTGTGATGTCACAGAAAATAACACAGACACATGGCGTATGTGTGACATCACAAAATGTCTTTTACATTTTCAAGAAATTGTTTTGTGATATTTTGTATGACATCGTTTTGTGATTCACAGAATACAACACAGAAATATAATGGTGACATCACAAAGTTGATTACTTAAATGCGGAATGATTTGTGATGACACAAAGAAACATGGCATTTTTGCAACATCACAAAAATAGATAGTTCATATTGGAATGGATGTGTTGTCACAGGAAAGAACACACGGACATGTGGCATATGTATGACATCACAACATGAATTCTTTCAAATCAGAAATGCTTTCTGATGTGATGTTTTTGTGACATCACAAATTTTGTTTTTATAATGTGATGTTTTGTGACATCACAAAAAAACACACACAGAAACGTGCCATCTGTGTGACATCAGAAAGTTTATTGTTCAAAAAATAGACACAAGGCAAAACTAGACTTTTTATGATATCACAGAACTAATTTGTTCAAATTGTGATGTTTTTGTGACATCACAGATACCAACACACTGACACATGATGGTTTTTGCTGACATCACTAAACTAATTTAACCAAAACAGGACTTTTTTTGATGCCACAAAAATCATCACATGTCCATGTTTTGTTTTTGTGACATCATAAAGTGCACAAAAACCAACACATGGACATATGGCAATTTTTGTGACATCACATAAAATGAACAAATTTAAAGTTTTGTATGATGTCACAAAACCAACACATGGACGTGTG
Source organism: Astyanax mexicanus (assembly GCF_023375975.1). Classification (NCBI taxonomy): domain Eukaryota; kingdom Metazoa; phylum Chordata; class Actinopteri; order Characiformes; family Acestrorhamphidae; genus Astyanax; species Astyanax mexicanus. Next base: position 53,710,490 of record NC_064411.1, on the reverse strand, counting down.
ATTTATGACAACATTAGCGTATGTGATGGCGTTGCCTTTTATGACCTCAAAGAATGTTTTTAGGAAATCACAACATTTCTTCGGTTGGATCTGCATGTTTTGTGACATCACATAAATCAACACAGAGACACATGTGACATTACAAACTGCATTTGTTCATACCGGGATTGTTTAAGAAAGGCTTTTGCTGACCTCACAGAAATACCTGATTTGCAATTTGATGTTTTTGTGACATCACAAAATTAGTTTGTTCAGATCTGTGATGTTTTGTGATGTCACATAAACAAACACATCAGTCATTTATCTTGGATCATATCCACAGGAATATACTGTTATCACTACGATATATACTGCAGATAATTTTTACATAACTAACTCTGTACAGAATGTGGTTTAGGTGTAGAAACACAAAGCTAAATCCAGGTCTACTGTTCACATTGCTTCAAAAACAGCATCAGTTCCTAATCAGTTGCATCCATATCCATTCTGCATCCATATCCAGCCTCAGGTGATGCTCACATGCACTGGGACCAATTTAGTTCAGTTCATTTTTATTCAGTTCAGTTAAATTCAATTCAGTTAAGTTCAGTTCAGTTTAGTTCTATGCACATTTGCTTACACATATGCCTGTAAAATGAATTTGTTTAGATCATGACATCATTTTTTTTAATTATGTTTTTTGTGACATCACTTAAAATGATTTAATTCAAAATTATGTATGATGTCACAAAACCAACACATGGACATCTGATTTTTTTTCTATTACATCATAGAACCATATACTGTAATCACTACAACTGGTACAGCCCGCAGATAACTTTTACATAACTAGCTCCGTACAGAGTGTGGTTTAGGTGTAGAAACACAAAGCTACATCCAGATCTACTGTTCACACTGTTTACAAACAGCATCAGTTCCTAATCCATATCCATTCTGTATCCATATGCATCATAAGAGGATGCTCACGTTGCCTTAGGACCAATTCAATTAAATTCAATTTAATTCAGTTCAGTTCAGTTCGGGTCAATTCAATTCAGTTTAGTTCAGTTCAGTTTAATTCAATTCAGTTCAATTCAGTTCAGTTCTATGCACATTTGCTCAGACATATGCCAGTAAAATTAGGATATTTGTGGCATTATGAAAATCAACATTTTTTTCTGTACAGAATGTGGTTTAAAGCTAAATCCAGATCTACTGTTCACACTGTTTACAAACAGCACCAGTTCCTAATCAGTTACATCCATATCCATTATGTATCCATATGCATCCTTAGAGGATGCTCATGTTGCCTTAGGACCAGTTCAGTTTAATTCAGTTCAATCCAATTCAATTCAGTTCAGGTCGGGTCAATTCAGTTAAGTTCAGTTCAGTTCAGTTTAATTCAATTCAGTTTAGTTCTATGCACATTTGCTCAGACTTATGCCAGTAAAATGAATTCGTTCCGATCAGGATATTTGTGGCATTATGAAAATCAACATTTTTTTCTGTACAGAATGTGGTTTAGGTGTAGAAACACAAAGCTAAATCTGGAGCTACTGTTCACACTGTTTACAAACAGCACCAGTTCCCAATCAGTTACATCCATATCCATTCCGTATCCATATCCAACCTCGGGTGATGCTCACATGCATTCGGACTAATTTAAAGCAGTTCAGTTAAATTCAGTTCAGTTCAATTCAGTTCACACTTGGTCACACATGTGCCTGTACACCAAACAGAGCGCGAGATCAAACGCACGGCTGTCAGTTATCGCAAAACACAAACAAAGACACACACACAGCACGAATTACTACAAACAGAGCTTACCTGCGCGTGCCCCTGATACATCTTCACTCCAGCTGATGGAGAAGATGCTCCGGTCCCTGTCTCTCCCTCTCTCTATCTCTCTCTCTCTCTCTCTCTCTCTCTCTCTCTCTCTCTCTCTCTCTCTCTCTCTCTTTACTGTAAACTGGTAGGGAGGAGCTGAGCTGTCCGGATCGCGCGTGCTGCTGTTTTCATTCTCATCAGTATCATCATCAGCATCATCTTCATCTTCAGCATCCTCCTCCTCATCATCACCATCATCATCGTCATCCTCACATCCTCGTGTAGTAGACGCTGTTCCGCCGCCGTACCGGGGGGTTAGGAAGAGTGTACGTGTGTGTGTGTGTGTGTGTGTGTCTAGTGATGTGTGTGTGTGTAGTGTTGTGTGTGTGTGCGACCCGCGAGGCAAGAGGGGGGGAGTGGGCGTGGCTTATCACGAGAGTGGGGGCGGGGATCTGCGTAGGGGACACGCCCTGTTTTCCATTCATCGCTAAGACCCTCCCCCACCCTATATGGGACTATATGTACTATACAGCTCTGTTAAAAAAAAATAAGAGACCACTTAAAAAATTATGAAAACCTCTGGAATATAATCAAGAGGAGTAAAGGCATAACGTTATCCAAAAGCAGTGTGTAAGACTGGTGGAGGAGAACATGATGCCAAGATGCATGATTAAAAACTGTGATTAAAAAACAGGGTTATTCCACCAAATATTGATTTCTGAACTCTTAGAACTCTTTATGAATATGAACTTGTTTTCTTTTAATTATTTAAGGTCTGAAAGATCTGCATCTTTTTTATTATTATTATTTCAGCCATTTCTCATTTTCTGCAAATAAATGCTCTAAATGACAATATTTTTATTTGGAATTTGAGAGAAATGTTGTTTGTAGTTTATAGAATAAAACAACAATGTTCATTTTACAAACATAAATCATATCTGAGTATTTTTTTTATCTATTTCTAGAATTCTGGAATTAAAAAATAAATTTACTTAAAAAAAAAAAAAAAATATATATATATATATATATATATATATATATATATGTAACCTAATACATCCAACTAATAAATATTAAGCAGTGCTTTTTTTTGGAAGGCTTAGGTTTAATCATTGTTATGTAAATGTGTAAATGTAATTTTGTCTTATTTCTAGCAGTAGCATGGTTTATTTCCTGTACTTATATAAAGTATAAATTATTGTATTTAACATAGTATATAAATATTAGAAGTGGGACAACACCTCAATATTGCCATATATTGTATGGTTTGAAATGTATTCTATTTTATTAATATGTGGCTCAACCCTTAATTTGCCTTACTAAAGTTACTGCTTCATTACTCCACATGGTGGCGCTATAATTATAGTTAAATCAATAGGGAAACCTGTGGTGAAGAATATTGGTTGGTATTCGGTATCCGGTCGTTTGATGTATCGAGTATCGCAGAATCACAGTATCGTGATATCATCTTTATCGTGGCGATGTATCGTGATAATATCATATCGTGATATTCTCTGTGGTTCCCAACTCTACTAAATACAGCATATAGAGTGTATACACCCCTCTTTAAAGTGGCACTACGACTCCACCCTTAGCTCAAATTTGAAAAAGGCTAAAAAATGCGAGGGAAAGTTTGGAAGGGGCACTCAGTGATGTATGGGTTTAGAGGTGAGGCAAGAGGGAGAGCTAATTGGCTGAGGTGGAAATAATTTTTTTTTAAGGTTAGGAAATGTTTATAAAATTTTAAGCAGGACTGGTACGTTTCATTACTTCAAACAAACACATTTTAGCAATTAATAAAAAAAATATGTTTTATGGTTTAGTGTCTCTTTAACTCAGTCTGGCCACTGAAGCTGGTGGGAGGTTTTTATTATGATTGATTACGTGTTTCTCATGGTGCCATTCCAGGTTTAATCAGCGAGCCCCCCTATTCCTCTCCTATTCATCCCCTCTCACCCGTTCTGTAGAGTGTGTCGGCTTCAAATTAATGAGCCCAACTCTTCAAGTGTAATCTAATATTTTCCCCCTCCAGAGCCATAATTCAGAAATGAGGTCAAAACTGTAAATCCCTGCAGCTGCAAAATCCTCACTCTGCTCTCTATTCAGCATCATCGGGAGGAAAATACGCCCTGAGAATAGGCTGCGCTCTCTGCAAATACACACCGCAGACAGAAAAGGGTTACAAGCAGTTTTATGAAGCGCTTTCAACCCATAAATTACCAGCTGTACTGCTGTAAACACTCTACAGATAAGACTTTCCTTTGAACAGCGCTGGAAACAGTGGATAAATACGCAAAACAATGAATAATGCTGTTATTATCACGCTATTATCAATATATGTATACTGTATTCGCTCAATTTAAAATGTTTAAAATGTATATAAATAAAATGCAACCTTTATATTAAATTGTTCCAGTATGTTATCTATACCTGAGCAGGTGTAATTGACTGTATATATGATATAGGTACATATATATATATATATATATATATATATATATAACCTCTTAAATATACAGTAATCAAGAGAAGGTGGATGATCACAAGCAATTTTTGCACCAGGAGTAAAGCAGCATAAAGTTATCCAAAAGCAGTGTGTAAGACTGGTGGAGGAGAACATGATGCCAAGATGCATTAAAACTGTGACCAAATACTGATTTCTAAACTCTTAAAACTTTATGAACATGAATAAGCTCAGCATATTTTTTGTTATTTCAGCCATTTCTCATTTTTAGCAAATAAATGCTCTAAATGAAAATATTTTTATTTGAAATTTGGGGGAAAAAAATTGTCTGTAGTTTATAGAATAAAACAACAATGTTCATTTTACTCAAACATAAACCTATAAATAGCAAAATCAGAGAAACTGATTCAGAAACTGAATTTAATTAGTATATATATATATGTGTCTTGTCCATGGCAACATATTAATGTGATATTAATATGTTATTACATATTATTAACATTGTATTAATGGGTTATTAATGGGCCTTCACTTTTACAGTACTGAACATATTTATGTTGTCTATCCATTAATAAATATATCTAAATATCATTAATTTCAGAATAATAATTGGAGTGGTTCTAATATTCCTCCACCCTCCTCTTTCTTCTCTTCCTCCTCCTCCCCTACTTTACCACTAAAACACCCCCCACTTCATCTTCATCATCATCACACCTCCACCCTGACCAGCTGCTCTCTCTCTCTCTCTCTCTCTCTCTCTCTCTCTCTCTCTCTCGTTTTCCTCCAGCTGTGTTTTCTGCTAACTCAAGCCTTTCCTGAAGTTTAGGTGTCGGTGTAAATGTCATACCCTGCCTGTATGAGAGATGCACACAGAGGAGAATTAGGCCTGGGAGGAGAACAACTGCACAGACCAGAGGAGAACCTGCTCAGAGCATTAATATAAAACACATGGGGGAACATGTATTTACTGAGAATAATAAATAATTGTACATAAACTATACAGCTCTATAAAAAACGAGATAGCACTTCAGTTTCTGAATCAGTATCTCTTGTTTGTTTCCGTGTTCCCTATTCACCTGCTTAGTGTTTAGTCTTTAGTTATTCCCTGTTTTTGTTCTTAGCTTTGTTTAGTTTCTTGTTCTCTAGTCTCCCTAGTTTGTTTTGGTTTGTTTCGCTGTGCTTTGTTTATTTGTTTATTTACTTATTTAATAAATTTCTCGCCTTACCTGCACCTGTGTCCGCCTCCTTGTCTCCCTGCCTGGGTCATCCGTGACAAAATGACAATATTTTATTTGGAATTTGGGAGAAATGTTGTCTGTAGTTTTTAGAATAAAATAGCAATGTTTATTTTACTCAAACATAAACCTATAAATAGCAAAATCAGAGAAACTAATGATAAACTGAAACCGGGCAAGGGAAATAAACAGAGATAAACACAGAGCTAGAATAAAACACGGAACAAGAAACTAGGTCAATAGGAACAGAGAAACGCAGAGACAGACAACAGGGGACAGTGCAAAGACCGACGGAGACAAAGTGGCAGAGGAGGGCTATTTAACAAACAGGAAACACACTAGAATTGGAAACACCTGGGGCAGGGGCGGAGCTACAAATGAGAAACACATGGAAAAGTACTGAGACACAGGGGCACAGGTCACGTGGGACACACACAGAGACATGAGACAGGGCTAAGACATGACACATTTAGAGCATTTATTGATGAGAAAATAAGAAATGACTGAAATAAGAAAAAAGATTCAGAGCTTTCAGACCTCAAATAATGCAAAGAAAACAAGTTCATATTCATAAAGTTTTAAGAGTTCAGAAATCAATATTTGGTGGAATAACCCTGGTTTTTAATCACAGTTTTCATGCATCTTGGCATCATGTTCTCCTCCACTAGTCTTACACACTGCTTTTGATAGCTTTACACCACTCCAAAAATGTAAGCAGTTTTCAATTTGGTAAAATCAAGGAAACTTGATAGTTTCTTATTGTTTTCCAGAGCTGTATGAACAATAAGCATTGAGGCTGATTCTTATTTCTCGTTTCTTTTAAAATCAAGGAAATTAGTATTTTTCTGTTTTTATCAGAGTAACTAGCTCTATTTTCCAAGAAAGGCTTTTGACTAGTTTTTGGAGCATTGCTGTGAGGATTTGATTGCATACTTATTGCATCAGACATTAAGGGGCCCCAAGCAAACATTAGGCTATTGCAATGGTTTGTCATTTCTTATGATAAACAGTGAATCTTGAAAAAATGTCACAAAGACTGTTCTAACTGTTCATTACTAGCATTGGCTGCCAGGCAGGTATCCTAGCTAACACAAGGCTTCGTGATTGCAATAGTTTCATATTTTGCCGGCTGCAGGAATGACGAACCTGGCTGGCTACTGTCAACAACTAGTGGGAGGAGCCCCCTTGCAGAGGATTCCAATATCAGTGTCATTGAACTTTCCTGTAATGACCATCACATAATTTAAAGGGTCACTAAAACCCCTGTTTTTTAGCTGACTCCACCCTCAGCTCAAATCTAAAAAATGCTAAATGCTGGGTGATGTATGGGTTTAGAGACGGGGCAGTTGGGAGAGCTGATTGGCTGAACTGCCGCAGCAGTAGTGTGCCATTGATAGCGGTGAGACACAATAAGAGATGGTTGGACGTCAGCAGGGGGGTGGGAGTATTGATAGTCTGATTTGCATATTGTGATGGGTCATCATCACATCATCCACGCCTATAGAAACACAGTTAAACCTGAGAGACTTGTTGCCAGTTACTGCAAATGCTTGATTTGTCTATCACTTAAAATCTCAATAAATCTCAATAAAATACCTTTAATCTTGTGGTTGTAAGCTGACAAAATATGGAAAAGTTCAAGGGGTATGAATACTTTTGCAAGCCACTCTATAAGGGGCTTCCACAAGTACTATTTGGATACATGCAAATTAAGCATCAGCAGAACATTTCTCCAGCAACTTCCTCTGAACCTCATTCCCGCTCCAGCCTCCGCTCTGTTGCCCAGGCCATTCATCTGCGCTCACACGCCTGCATTCATCAGGAAAATTTAAAACGCTCCACTTCGCCAGGCTCTGAAAGAAGGAACTCCTCAAACGCGAAAGTTCTCACAGGCGTCAAATGAGACCTCGCCGTGCTCTCGGCCGTCTCCCTTGGCGCCGCCGCGCTGGTGTTTATCCCTTTGTGCGCGAGCCGAGTCGAGGCTGGAAATGAAAGGATTAGTTTATAGAGCTTCCGCCCGGGCGCAGAGCACAGACCCCAGCAGGAGAAAACTAATCAGAATCTCTCAGAATAAAACTCGACATTACGCCAATCAGCAAAGTGCAGTTTAATTGCATGACTCAAGACTTGACGACTCGACTAAAAATTGTTCAGCACAGACGCATATGCCAGAGATTTGAGAGTTCGCCCAGACGCAAATAGGACTTGAATTCCAGAGACTCAAGACTTGGCTGAGAATTGCACCACCCAGACTCACACCCAAGAGATTCATGACAACTAAGGCATTCAATGCACAGGACAAGACTCGACCAATATTTGTACTTCTGAGACTCTAGACTTGGTTAGATTAAGTTTGCACCCAAGATACTAGAGTAATGACTCTCCAGAGGCTTAAAAAATGAAGTTTAAAAATTGAAGCTGCACTCCAAAAAAGAAGAAGAGTCAATTCAGACTTACATCCAAGTGACTTGGAGCAAGACTTTGTCTTAAAACCTAAAAAGTGGAGACACTAGTAGGATTTGAGAGTCAACTCAGACTCACTGGGCACACTTTAATCAATATTTTCACTCACAGAGACTCAAGACTTGACAGACTTAGACCCGAGAGACTCAAGACTTGGCAGACTTACACTCCATCTTCTCAGAGACTTAAGATTTGACTCAGACTCACAACCCAAGACTCAGGACTTGACTTTTGTTCTCTCTCCTTAAAATCTCAAGACTTGACAGACTTACACCCCAGAAACTTAAGACTTGACAGGCTTAGACCACAGAGACTCAAGGCATGACAGACTTAGACTCCAGAAACTCAAGACTTGACAGACTTAGACCCCAGAAACCCAAGACCTGACAGACTTAGACCCCAGAGACTCAAGACTTGACAGACATAGACCCCAGAGTCTCAAGACCTGACAGACTTATACCCCATAGTCTCAAATCTTAACAGACTTACACCCCAGAGTCTCAAGACCTGACAGACTTACACCCCATCTTCTCAGAGACTTAAGACTTGACTCAGTCTCACATCCCAGAGACTCTAAACTCAATGCGGACTTGCGGACACCCTGGAGGCTCCAGGCTTGATTTAGACTCACAACCCAGAAACTCAAGACTTGCCTCTGGTTACCTCTACTCAAAGACTCAAGACTTGACAGACTTACACCCCAGAAACTAAAAACTTGACAGACTTAGACCCCAGAGTCTCAAGACCTGACAGACTTATACACCATAGTCTCAAATCTTGACAGACTTACACCCCAGAAACACAAGACTTGACAGACATAGACCCCAGAGTCTCAAGACCTGACAGACTTATACACCATAGTCTCAAATCTTGACAGACTTAGACCCCAGCGACTCAAGACTTGACAGACATAGACCCCAGAGTCTCAAGACCTGACAGACTTATACCCCATAGTCTCAAATCTTAACAGACTTACACCCCAGAGTCTCAAGACATGACAGACCTGCACCCCATCTTCTCAGAGACTTAAGACTTGACTCAGTCTCACATCCCAGAGACTCTAAACTCAATGCGGACTTGCAGACACCCTGGAGGCTCCAGACTTGATTTAGACTCACAACCCAGAAACTCAAGACTTGCCTCTGGTTACCTCTACTCAAAGACTTGACAGACTTACACCCCAGAAACTAAAATCTTGACAGACTTAGACCCCAGAGTCTCAAGACCTGACAGACTTATACACCATAGTCTCAAATCTCGACAGACTTACACCCCAGAGACTCAAGACTTGGCAGACTTACACTCCATCTTCTCAGAGACTTAAGACTTGACTTGGACTCGCAACCCAGAGACTCTAGACTTAATACAGACTTGGAGACTCAAGACATGACTCAGACTCACATCCAAGAAACTCAAGACCTGCCTCTAGTTCTCTCTTCTTAAAGACTCAAGACTTGCATTGGACACCTCAGGAACTTAAGACTTGACAGACTTAGACCCCAGAGTCTCAAGACCTGCCAGACTTATACACCATAGTCTCAAATATTGACAGACTTACACCTCAGAGACTCAAGACTCAAGACAAATTTAGACCCTAGAGACTCAAGTTCTTAGCAGACTTAGACCTTCTCAGAGACTTAAGACTTGTCCCAGAGACTCCAGACTCAATGCAGACTTGCAGACACCCTGGAGACTCAAGACTTGACTAAGACTCACAACCCAAGACTCAAGACTTGCCCCTTGTTCTCTCTCCTAAACTTTAGGTTAGACTCAAAGGTGGTTTTGACTGCAGTTCTACGAAAACACCACTGACTTACTGTTATGTATAAATATGAACTTTAAGTTAAGTAAGTTAGCCTAGCTTTAACAGCAACAGTAGCTACAGTATCTACAGTAAGCCTGACCTTTATCTATTTGAGACGAGTAAAAGTACAGTTTTTAAAGTATCCCGAACGTGACTTCTAATCTGTTTGTAGTTTTTGTAGATGGTTGCCCCCTGCAGCTTTGATGGGCCCGGTGTCATCGTTAGCAGACCTATTTGATTTGACCTGCGCTGACTGGAGGTCAGTGGGATGGGCCCCGGCCAACCGACTGAGGCTCCGGCACATGGAGATGAATGCCAATTTCTGCGCTCAGTCTCGGCCTCCAGATGGGCTGATGTCAGACTGCTCTGAGGTCGCGCAATGACAGCGCAGCGAGCGTCGCACCGGCGTTCGCACTGTTGTCGTCGTCCTAGTGCGGAGTTCACACATCTGCCGCGTGCCAGCGAGAGTGGAAATTGTGTGTAAGCCGGGCTGGAGAGGTGCTAGATTCGGTGGCTAGGCCTCAGTGACGTCTCTGCAGAGGCAGACTCAAAAATAAACCAAAAAGAAGCAGCTACTGTACTATTTTAGGATGGAAATAAGTTTTTAAACTTTGCTCTGTCAGCGACAACAATTTCCTCTGTATTGTACAATCAACAGTTTATCCCATTGTGATGGGCACTTGGTTACTTTATATGGCACCATATCAAATTTAATTTAAAGGGAGGAACAGAAGGCATTCATAAAAACACTTTGTTTCTATTAAAGGGTAGAAGAAAAAAGTCTCAAAAAAAGTTTTAGGTAAAATTAAATATTTTTTCAAACATTCCTCAACCAGTTAGGTGAACAATTGTGGACACAAATTCAAATGGGATCTTTGAGTTGAGTCAACTTACAGTAATAGACTAATTGAGTTTAGTCTGTTGCCATTGGCAGTTTCTTTTCTATTGGCTTCTGGCACAATCTATTTACATACTGGGTGTGTCCCTCCGTTTCTGAAACACTTGTTTCTTATTTCTATGGATAAAAACACTCATATTAAAGAGTAGAAAAAAAAGTTTTTAAGTTTTATATAAAATTAAATATTTTTCCAAGCATTACTCAACTAGTTAGGTGAACAATTGTGGACACAAAAACTACAAAGACATTCAAATGGGATGTTTAAGTTAAGTCAACTCACAGTAATAGACTAATTGAGTTTAGTCTGTTGCCATTGGCAGTTTCTTTTCTATTGGCTTCTGGCACAATCTATTTGCATACTGGGTGTGTCCCTCCGTTTCTGAAACACTTATTTCTTATTCTATTGATAAAAACATGTATTTCTATTAAAGGGTAGAAGAAAAAAAGTATTCAAAATGTTTTATATAAAATTAAATTACCTCAACTAGTTAGGTGAACAATTGTGGACACAAAGACCACAAAGACATTGAAATGGGATCTTTGAGTTGAGTCAACTTATTATTAGACTAATTGAGTTTAGTCTGTTGCCTATTTCTTATTTCTATTGATAAAAAACACGTATTTCTACTGAAGCTTAGAAGAAAAATGTCTGTTTTATGTCAAATTAAATATTTTTCCAAACATTACTCAACTCACGTGTGATCTTTGAGTTGAGTCAACTTAGTAATTGAATAATTGAGTTTAATCTGTTGCCATTGTCAGCTCATTTTCTACTGGCTACAATCTATTTGCATAATGGGTGTGTCTCTCAGTTTCTGAAACACTTATTTCTTATTTCTATAGAGAAAAACACTTATTTCTATTAAAGAGTGGAAAAAAAGTCTTCAAAAAGGTTTTAGGTAAAATTTAATATTTTTCCAAACATTACTCAATTAATTAGGTGAACAATTGTGGAAACAAAGACCACAAAAACATTCACATGGGATCTTTTAGTTGAGTCAACTTAGTAATTTAATAATTGAGTTTAATCTGGTTGCATTGGCAGCTCCTTTTCTATTTTCTATTTCTATTTGCATACTGGGTGTGTCCCTCCGTTTCTGAAACACTTATTTCTTATTTCTATTAATAAAAACACTTATTACTATTAAAGAGTAGAAGTCTTCAAAAAGTTTTATATAAAATTAAATATTTTTCCAAACATTACTAAATTAGTTAGGTGAACATTTGTGGACATTCAAATAGGATCTTTGAGTTGAGTCAATTTAATAATTGACTAATTGAGTTTAGTCTGTTGCCATTGGCAGTTTCTTTTCTATTGGTTTCTGGCTTCTTTCAGTTCTGAAACCCACCGTCAGTGTGTAGTCATTCCCCATAGACTACCTTAGGTAAACTTGTAGCTCATATACATATATATAATGCTCAACTGCTTAGACTCTATGTTATAGGCTGTAAGAGCAAGCATCCTTTTCTGTGCTGCACTTAGTTCCTTAGTTTGATAGATAGATAGATAGATAGATAGATAGATAGATAGATAGATAGATAGATAGATAGATAGATAGATAGATAGATAGATAGATAGATAGATAGATAGATAGATAGATAGACATATAAAATATGATGCATTGAATCAGTAAAAATATCATAGCCAGTCCTAGTTTGAACAAAGTTTCTATATGTTAAATGTTTTTGGTTTTATTGATCCTGGAATAAAAATTATAAGAGGACGATAAAAAGGCGAACAGGTAACAATACAGTGTTTTCCTTTTGCAAGCATTTTAATTAACTTATTAAACCAACTTAACTCATATTTTCAACAAAAAGGGCAGATAGTAGGGCTCTTTGTCTCTTTTGTGCCACTCTAGAGGGCACTTTAGCTCTGTTTTGTCAACCACATGTGCTCAAGGGGGGCAGTTGCCCCTTCAGCCCCCCCTAAGCCTAAATAAAACAGTGGGGAAAATGTGAAAATGTGTTTATCACTGTTTTACTTGTCTGAAGTGAATGTCTGAGCTGGGGCCGGTGCCCACGCTGGAGAAGAAGATGAAGTAAAAAAAAGAAAAAAGGAGACGTGGTTAAGCTGATAAATAATTCAATAGAAAAGGCCTGCGGTATTAAAGTATTACAAGTCTAAGTAAAGCATTAAGTAAATCATGCAGCCCTTTCAAACACTCTCTCTCTCTCTCTCTGTTTTTCTCATATAGTGTATCTGACTGTCTCTCCACCTCTCTCTCTCTCACTCTCTCGCGCTCTCTCGCTCTCTCTGATGGGTTTATTTAACACCTCCATGCTTGAGCGTGCCGCCGATGTGGGAGTCGAGTCCCAGCTGTGCCATTTGCAGATGGTAGATGCGTCTCTCAGGGTGTAATGGCCGTTTCCTCAGTGGGGGAAGGAAGGTGCCCACCCAGCGCACCAGCAGGAGTACTCAGCTTTACTTACTGCAGGGAGTAACATTAAAGGGTAACTAAAGCCCCTGATTTAAGCTGACTTCACCCTCAACTCAGATTTGAAAAATGCTAAAAAAAAAAAAAATGTGAGGAGTAGTTTGGGAGGGGCACTGGGTGATGTATGGGTTTAGGGGCAGAGTAGGAGTTAAATTTACTTAAAAAAATTGAGGAAACCGGTTGCCTTAAACAAGTTAAGTAATGAATAATGAAAACTTAAGTACGCATAACTTAGAACATCAAGTTATTACAACTAAAGGGGAAGTTGATTTCACTTTTTTTTGTTTTTGTTTTACTGTAATATACCAGATAATTTTTTGCTCATTTTTTTAAGAAATGGAGAATAAAAACTTGAGTTAGCATAAATTAAAACATCAAGTTATTACAACTAAAGGGGAAGTTGATTTATTTGTAAGGTAGCCCAGGGGGTATCACTACACACTAATGGTGAGTGTGAGTCAGAAACTGTTGGACACACCCAGTATGCAAATAGATTGTGACAGAAGCCAATAAAAATGAAGCTGTTAGTGGCAAAACAGACTAAACTTATTTAAAGTTATTATAAGTCGGTTCAACTCAAAGATCTCAGTTTGAATAGTACAGTATATGTGCTCACAAATGTTCAACTAACTCAAAATAGTTGAGTAATGTTTAGAAATATCCAATTTTATGTAAAAAAGACTTAAATCAATTGAGTTCAAACAACGTATGGGTTTACAGTGTGAGCAGTGTGCCTCTGATAGCAGTGAAACGCAGATGGTTGGACGTCTACAGGGGGGCGGTGTTATTGATTGATTTTCATTGATTTTCATTATGTTATTGATTGATGATCACACATCATCCTCGCCTATAGCACAGCTGAACCAGTGGGGGCGATGCAGAGGCGGAAATGACCGCACTAAAAGCGTTTTTGAAAGGTAGAAAAGAAAAAGCGGCATCTACTGTACCTACCCAGAGAGAGCAAGGCCAACTGTGCTGTCTCAGGGCTCCAACAGCTGATGGCTCCAACATCTAATAACATTGAGATGCTAACCATCATCATGTCACACATTTTCAGATTGTTCCTGCAATGTTATTTTCTGTTGGCTGGGTAAGTAAGTGGTTTTTATGGTAGCCTAGTAGCCAAGGTGGTTGCAATGGAGTTGCCACACCAACACCTTAACTCATTCCATTCTAGCGTAACTAGCTTGGGTTAGCTAACTTTGCTAGCACAGAGGGCTTAGCACAGGCTACATGTGTTAATAATTAGCCTGCTACAAGAGAATGCCTTTGCCAGAAGAGTAGCAGCTTGACTTCTCAACAATTGTGCGGGGGACCAATAGTTTTTGACTATATGTTACTATATATTTTAGGTTGCAGTTGTTACTGTTAACAAATGAGTAGTGTAGGTAGAATTTACCCATTGTAATTTATTTCTCTTGCTGACTAATACATTTGAGTATTTTTCAAACAGTTTGCATGGGTTATATTTACCACCCTCCAAAATATATTTTTACAGTATAAGGGGAGTCCGCAAACATCTAAACACATGAAGTAGTGCAACTACTGCACTCAACCCACTGTAAAATCACTATTTTTTGAGATGTTGAGGCCTTGTGCTCTGTATTATTGTGTGCAATCGACCAGAAATACAGTCTATTATCGCCCCATCCTGTGGGATATTACACCCCCCCACCATCCAACTCTTCACCCAACCCCCAGACCAAATGATGTGTGGACCCTCGACCCCCGTCCCTGCAAATGATTCAGCCTTATTCGAGGCTAAATCGAGTCTAAATCAGACTGAACTGTGCTCTAAGGTAAAGATCTCCTCATTAAGCTTAATGTTGATACGCCGCTGGGTTTCAGAGCAATCAAATAACACTGTAATCACCAAGCTGGCACGCTACACACTGCGGGGGGGTGTGTGTGTGGGTGAGGGGGGTTTATGAGTGGCTAACCTCGCCACCGTTTCGTAAAGCAGGCCGGTGGCGGGTTGCCAGGTGCAGAGAATCGAGGACAGGTGTGTTTGGCAGATGGATTCGGTGGTCAACATGTCAGACATGGTATCAGACACTGAGCTACTGGGGGTGGAGGGTAGAAAAGACCATCATTCAATCCTATTAGAACCAGACTAAACCAATCCTTCATAAGACTCGGTCTAGAGGACCAATCGAATTTCACCTCTCAGCGCTACAATTTAGCCCCGCCCCTCTGTTTTTTTGTGTTCACATCTAGGGGTAGGGGTGTCCCCATTCTTGTTAGGTTGGAGGGGTAGGTAAGGGGTCAGGGGAAGTTTTAGCGCTACATGACTCTTAAAATTGAGATTTTTTTTGAGGAACACTCCAAATAGAGGGGTATGAGAATCACTGGCAAGATGGCACGGGTTCAAACGATCCAAAAACCCACCAATTTAAGTGTTTTCCTTGTAAAAAAAAAAAAAAAAGACAATAACCGCTTAAAGAGACCCCTTAAAAGCCTCTGGAATATAATAAAGAGGAAGATGGATGATCACAAGCCATCAAACTAAGCTGAACTGCTTACATTTCTGCACCAGGAGTAAAGGCATAAAGTTATCCAAAAGCAGTGTGTAAGACTGGTGGAGGAGACTGTAATTTATTCCACCAAATATTTATTTCTGAACTCTTGTATTGTTATTTCAGGCATTTCTCATTTTCTACAAATAAATGCTCTAAATGACGATATTTTATTTGGAATCTGTGAGAAATACAAATATACCTATATAAGCATAATACCTATAAATAAACATATACCTATAAATAGCACAATCAGAGAAACTGATTCAAAACTGAAGTAGTCTCAATGTTTTTTGGCTATTTTCTTCATAACTAGTGTAAAGAAATTGCTAGTGGTTCGTCCCAGTAGATAGCTATAGCTAACCAGCTAACTTTCCCATTCCACCTTAAAAATGATTAAACAGACAGCAGAGACTGCAGCATTTAAGGTGGTACGGATGAAAATATGAAAATAAAAACTCTATGAAAATTAAAATTAGCTAATAAAAGCTTTTTTAAACCTGCTGCATTTTGTTTTAGTCCCGTTAACATCCACTCCCGTCGGAAAAAAACGTTTGTTTTAATCCCACATCTGCCCGCCCAAAGTTTTAATACGAATTGAATTAATTATAGTAAATGTAGTGCTTGAAATTTACTTATGTATTTATTTAAATAGCTATATAGCGTCTAGATAGCGCTGTCCCATTATTTAACACAGTCCAAACACATGCCGTCAGGTAAATTGGAGTGTGTGTGTGTGTGTGTGTTTGTGTGTGTGTGTAGACAGAAGCTCTGAATCTGTTGCTGAACCGTGTGTGTTGGTCACAGGATGTTTAGGTGTTTAAAAACTCCAGCAGCACTGCTGCTGCATCTGATCCACTCACTGTACCACCAGCACAACACACATTAACACCCCATACACCACCACTACCATGCTAATCACTGCTAATCACTGCAGTGCTAAGAATAAATGACCCACAACCCAAATAATAATAATAATTGTGGTCCTTTGGGGACCAGAAACAGATACAGAACTACAGTCTGTAATTATAAAGAACTACAAATCGCTTCTTAATGACCAGTAGAGCTAAAAAAAAAAAAAGGATAACAGGTGTAGAAATGATCATAATGTTATGCTTTTAATGACTATTACATTTGAAATGTAACGTAGCTACTAAAATCTTAAGATGTAAGCCTTAAAATTAATGATCATGGTTTTATAGTGGTTTATATAAGCAATTCAAGCTTCTAGGTTATACTGCCCTCTACTGGAAAATGCAGGCAATGCCATGTACTTGGATAAAATGCCTTCAATAAATTAAACTTTTTTATAGTATATGGTTGAATCGGTCTATTATTTCAATACAGTACCAGCCACAAGTTTGGACACACCTTAAATTCGGTGTTTTTTCGTTATTTTTGCATTGTAGATTAATGCTAATCTCAACCAAACTATTAGGAAAGCCATATGGAATTATTTAGTAAATTAAAAAATATTAAACAAACCAGGATATGTTTTATATTTTACATTCTTCAAAAAGTAGCACCTCTTGCTTAGATAGAGACGGTTTTGCACATATATGCTGGATTTCTCACTTACCTTTGTGAGCTAGAGTCACCTGGAATTCAGGCTTTCAGTTAACAGCTGTGCTGAACTCATCAAGAGTTAATCACTTGAATTTCTTGTCTCTTAATAAAGTGTTTGAGAGCATCAGTTAAAGTAAAGTAGTGAAGAGGTAGAGTTACAGGTATACAGTGAATAGTGAATATTTGAGTAATGTTCGAATCCAGGTTATGGCAAGGACTACTCAACTAAATACTTTAAGAAAAAATGAAGGTCAATCAATCCGAAAAGAAGAATTTCAAGAACTTTAAAAGTATCATCAAGTTCAGCCACTGCTAAGACCATCAATAATATTATAATGATGAAACTGGCAGTCATCAGGACCGCCCCAAGAAAGGAAGAGCAAGAGTTTCCTCTGTTGTACAGGATAAGTTAATCAGAATTACCAGCCTCATAAACCACAAGTTAACAGCTCCCCAGATAAGAGCATCTTAATGCTTCTTCACAGAGTATTTTTTGGTTTGTTTAACACTTTTAAGTTACTACATGATTCCTTATATGTTCATTTGCGATGAAGGAAAAAAAATTCAAACATAGAAAGAGAAGGTGTGTCCAAACTTTTGACTGGTACTGCCATAATAGGGTGGACAATTATGACCAGAAACTGTATATATATATGACTGTATATATATATATATATATATATATATATATATATATATATATATATATATATATATATATATATATATATATATCAAAATCTAATTACAAATCAAATCAGATTTATTATCACATCACAAAAGTACAGGTGAGTGAAAACTTGGGTGCAAGTACGCACTAAACTATATACATGTGGAAATATATATTTAAAAATTGTACTTTATTTCAGTAATTCAGTTCAAAATGTGAAACTCATATATTACATAGATGTATTAAACACAGAGTGATCTATTTTAAGCGTTTATTTATTTTATTGTTGATGTTTTTGGATTACAGCCAATAAAAACCCCAAAAACAGTGTCTCAGAAAATTAGAATATTATATAAGACCAGTTGGTACTTTTGGCAGTGTGGGCAGTGTGCCAACTCCTGCTGGAAAATAAAATTTGTAAAATCCATAAAAGTTGGGAGCACACTAGGAAAACACTGTGGGAAAACACTGCACTGACTTTAGACTTGATAATAAAACACAGTGGATCAACAGCAGCAGATGACATGTCTCTCCAAACCATCACTGATTGGTGGAAACTTCACACTAGACCTCGAGCAGTTTGGACTGTGTGTCTCTCCACTCTTCCTCCAGACTCTGCTCCCTTGATTCACAAATGAAATGTAAAAAATACGGATAATCAGTGAAGGGATTTCATTTTCCAACAGGACTTGGCACACTGCCCACACTACCAAAAATACCAGTTGGTCTTATATAATATTCTAATTTTCTGAGACACTGATTTTTGGGTTTTCATTGGCTGTAAGCCATAATCATTAACAATAAAATAAATAAACGCTTAAAATAGATCACTCTGTGTGTAATACATCTATATAATATATGAGTTTTACATTTTTAACTGAATTACTATTATTCAGTAATATTATATATTAAACAGCCCTTATATTGACAGAAGTTGCATATTTTATTCCCACTCATTTTTATTCTATTTCTTCGCATGACATTGTACTACAAATTAAACATGTTGTAAGAACTGCAATTTCCATAATGCACCGCGGCAGTACAGGAAGTGCTTACCCACGACCTTGGAGAGTGAAGTTACGTGCGCAGAAGAGTCAGCATGGCGAGTAAAGAGCCAGGAGTGAGTGTTTATTTTATTATTAATATCATATTCACACGTATTACTGCTGTTCACTGTTTATCACACAGTTTATCCGCGTGTCCGCGGGTTTATAGAGCGGTTTATAGAGCCGGGTTTAGCGTGTAGAGGGAGTTACAGCTCTATTACAGCAGATTGCGTTTCTCTATCTGAGAAGTAATGAGATTATTATTACAATACAGATACAGGTTAAATAACTGATTATATATCATTAATTAATTAATTAAGTCTCTCAGATCTGCACAATGTGGAGTTTTATACATTAACTGTAGTTTAACCTTGTGAAGGACTGAATAAAATGCACGTACAATGAGATAAATACAGTGTAAATAAGCAACATTCATTATATATATATATATATATATATATATATATATATATATATATATATATATATATATATATATATATATATATATATATTCCAACACAGTAATTATAAGTATGCTGTATTTAATATAAGCTATGGCTGGATGATATCGCCAAAATCTATATGTATCAAGCAACATTAAGAAATATATAAGTTAAATCTAGATATACAGCTCTGGGAAAAATAAGAGAGCACTTAAAAATGATGATTTTCTTTGATTTTACCAAATTGAAAACCTCTGGAATATAATCAAGAGGAAGATGGATGATCACAAGCCATCAAACCACCAAACTGAACTGCTTGAATTTTTGCACCAGGAGTAAAGCAGCATAAAGTTATCCAAAAGCAGTGTGTAAGACTGGTGGAGGAGGAGAACATGATGCCAAGATGCATGATTAAAAACTGTAATTAAAAACCACCAGGGTTATTCCACCAAATATTGATTTCTGAACAATATTTTTGTCCGATATGTTGTCTGTAGTTTATAGAATAAAACAACAACGTTCATTTTACTCAAACATATATATCTATAAATAGATATCTTATAAATATATATATTTTTCCTTACATAATTTCAAGAATATACTACAGCAACGCAAAATAAAATTGAATATAAGTATGTTTAACTTAGTATAATCTAGGGCTGGACGATATGGCTGTCAAATAATAACACGATATTTCAGGGTATTTGTGCGATATCTAGTCCTGTCACAATAATTGCAATATCGATTTATCGTACAATAAATAAACATGACCTCAATAATTTTTGATAATCATGAAATCGTCTGTTGTGTTTATTTTGTATGTTTGTTCACATGTATAACTGTGAACACTATTTTAGCCAGTCATGCTTCAATAACTGTGACTTTATACACAACACACAGTGTGGATTAAAGTAGGTGAAGAAATAGGTAAATAATTCCCAAACTAATCATAATAAATGATTATTTACTAATTTGCTGTCTTTAGAAAGTGTATAATTACCTTTTTATGCTATTCTTTTATCATTAAAATTACAAAAATATTGTGTATCACAATAATTTCTGGAACAATATATCGTGCACAATTTTTTTAAACGTGACAAGCCTAGCAATATCGATATTTAAACATTTAATTTATGTTATTTTTAAATTATTTTAATAATATTCTACTGCATCACAATAATTACAAGTATGTTTTATTTAGTATAAGCTAGGGATGGATAATATGGCCAAAATATATATATATATATATATATATATATATATATATATATATATATATATATATATATATATATATATATATATATATTGCGATATATTTCTTAATTTCGCTTGATACGAAAATGCTGTACAGTAAAGCAAAACAATATATTTATACATATTTTAAAACAAAAACCTATTACAATAAACAAAAAAACTCTAGGAAATTATTGATACTTTAGTTACTTTAATTTCAATATACATTCGATATTTAATTTAATGTAATTTCAATGTACATTAGATTCACTATATTTCCACAAGTATTTTTTTACCCATCTAAATCATCATTTAAAAGCCATAGGGTGTATTAATTATGGTGTTTTGTGCAGTGTCCTAATATAAAATGTTATTCCAACTAATATCCATCTATAGTCCATAGTGTATTAAATTGTGAATTGAGTGTAAAGAGCAGCAAAACCAGGTTTTGTCCCAACAGAACTGGATCTAAATCCAGGGTTAGAGCATCACACAGCTGCACTTTAGTCCTTGTAGATAACCTTGTCCATCTTTAGCCCAGACACATTGCTCTCTTTTCTATAAATGCTTACCGTAATTAGGGGTGTGCTATACCATATCCTACACAATAATATATAATAATATCCTCTTTTTTCAGTTTATATGCATGCATTAAAAATATTCTACACTTTAGTATTGTGGTAGATATTTTTATTGCATTACATTATTATACATCTTGTTTTTACTGGATTTTTAGAACTTTTTTTTACTCTGAGATAGATTTATTACTGGTGCCACTTACAGTACTCACCATCACCACTAGCTGCACGAAGAGAATCTCATTGGCTAATTTTTATTCATAAATCACTTTCTTGCCATTTTCCAGCTTATATCGCTTATTTAATCTCATTTAATAACAGTATTTAGTCGCTCCAGTAGCTGGATCACCTGTTCAGGTACCAAGAGTTTTTAGTGAACTGGGAAAATCTGCTTTTAGCTACAGAGCAGCACTAGTGAGCTGAAATTCACTACAGGAAATGTTGAAACTCAGCTCACTGGGATCACTTAATAATTTTTTACTTTTAGTGTCTAATCACCATCAGAAAGCCTGTGACTGTTTAAAATTATTTTTTTTATTTTTAATTTTTATTTGTTTGTTTGTATTATTTTAATTTTAATTTATTATGTTTATTTGTATGTATTTATTATTACTTTTTATTTTTTATTCTAATGTTTTATATTTAGATTTGTATGTTCTTAGTTCATTATTGTTCTTTTTATCATTTCATATCATTCTTATCTTTTTATTTTACTTTTACTATTATCTTTTCTTTGTTTTATATTTTATAAATACTTTACTTTTTGTGTCAATTTGGTATAATGCAGGTATAATGAGGTAAATATAGTATAAATAAGCTACATTCATTAGTATGCTGTATTTTAGTATATTTATACATTTAATTATTTTTATGTAATATATACTAACTATACTACTATCTCTATATATTTAGTTTTTTATGTTTTTAGTTCATTATTATTCTTTTTATCATTTCACATCATTCTTATCTTTTTATTTTATTTTTACTATTATCTTTTCTTTGTTTTATATTTTATAAATACTTTACTTTTTATGTGTCCATTCGTTTTTATGTTTTTTTTAGAATTTTATATTTTACATATATTTTATTCATATATATTTAATGTTGATTTAAAATGAGTTTCTTTTAATTATTTATTTAATTTTTAATTAAATCCTTAATTAATCCCTTTTATACTGTAAATGCTCTGCAGCATTGTAAATGAGGGTCAGCATCAATGTATCCCCAAGTGAAAATAAAGGTTAATTGAGTGTATAGATAAAGCTGATATCCAATATTACACGTTATTGTAATAAAAACCCCAATATATTGTGATATTATTTTAGGGCCAGGTTACATACCCCTATTTATATTGACTTATTGATATAAATAATTAACATACACATTGCACAACATTTTTATGATATTTTGACATGCAGACAAAACGATGACAGTTTATTACAGTACGATAAAACAAATAAAACATCTCATAAATGTTGATTTATTACTCTGCCTGCTGACGGTTGAGACGCAGTGTATCCAGCTCTGCTCAGTCAGATTAGTCTGATTGTTTGTGTCTAATCTGCTCTGGGTTAAATCTGATTACCTGTGTCCTGGCTGGTGGGGAATTTAACGCTGTAAACTTTAGTCAGTGGGTTTAATCCCCCATGTGATCTCAGCACAGGGAGCAGGACTGTGGATTATAATCTCTACTAATGAATAAATTCATTCAGATACTTTAAACTGGATCCACTGCTGTTTGTAACACCATAGAAACCCCCTGTAGAAACATGGGGACCACTTCGCAACACCACAGAAACTAACCAGTATATCCACTTAGTTACACCATGGCCGCAACCCCTTGTAATACCACAGAGACCACTTTGCAACCAGGGGTATAATCCACTTAGATACTCATACCATAGCAACCACCTTTAAAACTATAGGGACCAATTAGGAACACCACAGCAACCACCCAGTATAACCACTTAGATACCAAACCATAGGAACTATACCATAGAACCTGTAGAATCAGAGGGACCTCTTCGCAACACCAACACATCCACCTGTAGAACCGTAGAGACCACTTAGCCACACCACACCAACACATCAACTCAGAATAACCACTTGGGTACACTATAGCAACACCCTTTAGAACCATATGGACCACTTAGCAACATCACAGCATCCACCCAGTATGTCCATTTAGATACACCATGGCTGCAACCCTCTGTAATACTATAGGGACTACTTCACAACAACACAGCATCCACCCAATAAAACCACTTAGATACCATACCCCAGAAACCACCTTTAAAACTATAGGGACCATTTAGCAACACCACAGCAACCACCCAGTATAACTACTTAGATACCAAACCATAGGGACTATACCAAAGAACCTGTAGAATCAAAGGGCCACTTCGCAACTCCATAGCAACAACCTGTATAACCACAGGGACCACTTAGCAACACCACAGCATCCACTAAGTAAAATCACTTACATATCATTCCATAGCAGCCACCTTTAAAATCATAGGGACCATTTAGCAACACGACACCAACCACCCAGTATAACCACTTACATACACCATTGCAACTCCCTTTAGAACTATATGGACCACTTGGCAACACCACAGCATCCACCCAGTATAACCACTTAGATACCATACCATAGAAACGCACTGTAATTCCATAGGGACCATTTCACAACACCACAGCGTCCACCCAGTATATCCACTTAGATACACTATGGCGGCAACCCCCTGTAATACCATGGGGACAACTTCGCAACAACACAGCAAGCACCTAGTATATCCTCCTTTAAAACCATAGGGACCATTTAGAAACTCCACAGCAACAACCCAGTATAACCATTTAGACAACATACCATAAGAACCCCCTGTAGAACCATAGGAAGCACTTCACAACAGCACAGCATCCACTCCACCACTTAGTAGCCCTGTGGCAATCTCCTAGGATACTGTGAAAACCACCTGGTAAACCATAGGGACTAATTTGTAACAATCCTGTGACCCCAATAGCAACTATCTGGGAAAGCATAGCGTTTGATTAGCAACACCATATCAACCGCCAGCAATCAATCAAATCATATCAACATCTTAGCAACATCATAGGAACTAACTGCACATAGCCTTATTAACCAATCAGCAACATCGTTGCAACAAACTGAAAAACTATAAACAATCACATGGCATAACATAGCAACCACCTAACAACCAATTAGCAACACCATGAAAACCACATGGGATACAATGACAGCCAAAAAGGTACAGCCTACAGCCAGCTAATCATCACTATGAAATTTTGATATTAGAAATACTGAATTAGACTAAACCTAAGCCCCGCCTCTTCCTGTTTTCTGTTCTTTTTAGAATTTTCTGCAGCAGCTGAGGCAGATCGCGGGCCGGATGTCCTCGGGTCCAAGAGGATCCGGACTGGGGGTTAAACTAATCATCGGGGCTGGAGCTCTGGCTTATGGAGTGAAAGAAGCGATGTACACAGGTACGCATTACTGACCGAGTGCAATGTGATTGGCTGAGAGATGTTCTATGAGTTCCATCATCAGCCAGTAATGCACTGTAACTGAAGCGCTCCATACAGGTCACCTAGCAACGATGCAGCGCTTACAAGCCAAACAGTGCAGCTACAAACAGAGCAGCAATGGAACTATTTTAACTCGTGGAGTTTTTATAACCAAACAGATTATATTTTTTCCTCCTCTATAACTCAAAGACTTTTATTTGTCCCATTATTACAAGTTATAGCACTCCCTCTCGTGTATTATTGCTTTGTTGTTGGGTTCAGTCCCATTAAACCCCTAACCACACAGTCTGGAGTTCCATACCTGCTGTTAGAACTGTCTGCATAGCACTGGATGTTAAACTAACTTAAAGTTTACCGTATTTCTCGCACCAAAAATCTTTTAATTTTCCCAGAAATCGTTAGTGCCGGTGCTCCTTATGTATGAATTCTACCAGTCAGTTATTAAAGAGCAGTAAAGCCACTCCATAAAAAAAGTTATACAGGAGTTTCAGTTTAGTTCTCCAGCACCAAGACTGGAGCAGCATTAGCATTAGCTGCTAATTAGCTCTGTCACTGTTCGGAGGTGAGTAATATTGGCCTGTAGCCTGCTGCTAACCCTGGCCAGCACTGCTGGAGCAGTATAAGCATTAGCCGCTAACCGTGCTAAGCGCTAGCTCTTTCGCTGGTCAGAGGTGAGTATATCAGACTATAGACTATGTTAAAACAAGCTATACGTTATGAAACTAGCTAATATCTCCCTGGCTTAACAGAACACTCAGGCTTTCACAGTGTATCGCTGTCGGGTGGCATTTACTAGCGCTAACAGCAGTTAGCTTTAGTGTAAATCTGGAAATCTAAGCTTACTGTAAATAAACAGAAGTGCTTCAATCACCCAAATAAACAGTTTTCAGGAGAGAAATCTGTATAGTTTAACATCCAGCACTCGTTTAACTTTAAAAGAAAATTTGTTTACTTAACTAAGCTTAGCTTTACAGGTCCTGCTGAATTAGAAGGGAAACATGGCGACACCTCTGTTCCTTACTAGTGTTGCGTAATGCACCTTATAGTCCGCTGCACCTTATAGTCCGCTGTGCCTTATAGTGTGAAAAATACGATAGTAATGGTCAGATTTGTATGAGTAATGATCTGATGACTGTTTCTGCAGTGGAAGGTGGGCAGAGGGCCATCATCTTTAACAGAATCGGAGGAATGGAGAAGGACACAGTGCTTGCTGAGGGGCTTCACTTCAGGTTCGAATTGATAGTCATCCAGATATCTTTTTACATAATTAACTTTTTTTGAATAGTTTTATTATTATAACATATTTACTCATTTGTATTAATTATTAATCTGTTTTCAGTTTCTCAGTTCGCTAATTGTCTGTTATTGCTGCCACGCTGTTTACAGGATACCATGGTTCCAGTACCCAATCATCTACGACATCCGAGCCAGACCCAGGAAGATCTCATCTCTCACAGGAAGCAAAGGTAACTGTTTACTGTACTGTAAACCATAGGAACCACCTTGTAAGCATCTACAACCACCAAGCAACCCCAATCGCTGATAAACGGGAAAGCATAGTGTTCAATTAGCAACACCATATCAACCAATCAGCAACATTGTAGCAACTGCCTACCAACACCATAGCAACCACATGGGATATGATAGCAAGAATTGACCAGTACCAAAGTAACCACCTGCCAACACCAAAGCAATGGCATGGGATACCTTAGCAACAGTATAGCAATAATCTGGGATATTTGCACTCACCAGCTAGCAACTAATTATCAACGCAATAACGACGACCTGAGATACCACCCAGCAACACCATATCAACCAATCTGCAACATCAGTGCAACCAACTGGAAAACCATAACAACTGCATGGAATAATACAGAAACCACCTAGCAACTAATTAGCAATGCAATGAAAGTGTGCGAGACCAAAGCAACCACCTAGCAACACCATAGCAACCAAGTGAAAAACCATAAGATCCACATAGGATAACATAGCAACCACCTAGCAACACCAACACCGTAGAAACTAGGTGAAAAACCATAAGTACAAGGCAGGATAACATAGAAACCACATAGCAACATTATATCAACCACATAGGATACAATTTAAACCATTTAGCGTTTTTTGTATCAAAAATGGCCATTTAATAAAATCAGACATAGCAACCACTTGCCAGCCCTATAGCCGTAACCTTGGATATTACAAAGTCCATCTAGAAAACAATTAGCAAAACAATGAAAACTACCTGGGATACCACAGCAACCACCTAACAACACTGTAGCAGTTACGTGGGATATTATGGCAAACACTTAGCAACACTATATAGCAGTAACATGGGATATCACACTGACCACCTGAAATCAATTAGCAAAACAATGAAAACTACCTGGGATTTTATTACTTATAATGGTTTTAATTTACCTTACTGTTGTGTTTTATATATTTCGTTATATATATATATATATATAGTGTGTGTGTGTTAATGTCTGGTTTTAGCTGTATACAGAGATTAGGGTGTGTTTGTTGATTGGTGATTGGTGCAGGTGTGTAAGTAGGCAGGTGATAAATGTGGTCCTGATGCTGTTGTGACTGAGGTCCTGAAGCTCATTAGTAAAGACTGTGACTCCTCCCCTCCTGTTCCTCTGCAGATCTTCAGATGGTGAATATTGCTCTGAGGGTGCTGTCTCGCCCGGTGGCCTCCAACCTGCCCTTCCTCTACCAGCACCTGGGGGTGGATTACGATGAGCGCGTGCTGCCCTCCATCGTTAACGAGGTGCTGAAGAGTGTAGTGGCCAAATTCAACGCCTCGCAGCTTATCACACAGAGAGCACAGGTACATAACAGTTTTTTGGGGTTTTTATATCTGTTATTTTTTAATACTCAGCTTTGTGTATTAATGAGTGATGCATAGGAGTGGAACAATATGTACAGTACCAGTCAAAAGTGTGGACCGTTCGTACATTCAGTGTTTTTTTTTTTTTTTTTCATTATTTTAAAATGTTCTGCATTGTAGATTAATACTAAAATTTTCCAAACTATGAAGAAAAAAAAACATATTGAATTATTTATTAAACTAAAAAGTCTTAAATAAACCAGAATATGTTTTATAATATTTTACATTCTTCAAAATGTAGCTCCTCTTATTTAGATAGAGACAGTTTTGCACATCTCTGCTGGATTTTCTCAGTCAGTTTTGTGAGCTAGAGTCACCTGGAATTCAGGCTTTCAGTTAACAGCTGTGCTGAACTCATCAAGAGTTAATTACTTGAATTTCTTGTCTCTTAATAAAGTGTTGAGAGCATCAGTTAAAGTAAAGTAGTGAAGAGGTAGAGTTACATGTATACAGTGAATAGTGAATATTTGAGTAATGTTCGAATCCAGATTATGAGAAGCAATAACTACTCAACTAAGTAAAGAAAAAAATAAAAGGAAAAAAAAAAAGAACTTTGAAAGTATCTAAAGTGCAGTCCCACAACGACCATCAAAAACATTATAATGATGAAACTGGCACTCATCAGGAAGATTTGTCTCTGTTGTACAGGATAAGGTTATCAGAGTTACCAGCCTCAGAAACCAGGCCCTCAGATAAGAGCACCTAAATACTTCAGTATTGTCCAATATTAATTTACAATGTAGGAAAAAAGGAAAAAATAGAAACATTGAAAAAGAAGGTGTGTCCAAACTTTTGACTGGTACTGTATGTCCTTTGAGATTTTATTTTATTAAATTGTACTATTTATTGCCTAGTCATAAGTTATTGTAGCATTATACTTCAAATATGTTCAAATCGTATTTACCCTGTTTGTGTGTCTGTCCGTATGCGTGTCTCTCTTTGTCCTTCTTTGTCCCTGTGTGTCTCTGTGTGTGTCTGTCCGTATGCGTGTCTCTCTTTGTCCTTCTTTGTCCCTGTGTGTCTCTGTGTGTGTCTGTATCTCTGTGTGTCCCTGTGTGTGTCCCTGTGTGCGTGTCTTTCTTTGTCCTTCTTTGTCCCTGTGTGTCTCTGTGTGTGTGTCTGTATCTCTGTGTTACTTTGTGTGTGTCTGTGTGTGTGCGCCTGTATCTCTGTGTGTTACTTTGTGTGTGTGTCCCTGTGTGTGTCTCTTTGTCTATCTTTGTGTGTGTTACTTTGTGTGCGTGTCTGTGTATCTGTGTATTACTTTTTGTCTGTCTCTGTGTGTTTGTGTGTCTTATTGTGTGTGTCTCTTTGTGTGTGTCTATCTGTGTGTGTGTGTGTGTTTAGGTGTCTATGTTGATCAGGAGGGAGCTGATTGAGAGAGCTAAAGATTTTAACATTATTCTGGATGACGTGGCGATCACAGAGCTGAGCTTCAGCAGGGAGTACACCGCTGCTGTGGAGGCCAAACAAGTCGGTAAGAATATGCCAGAAAATCTGTATATATATATATATTTATTTATATATGTGTTTATATAGTGCCTTTCATACATAAATAAAACCTCAAATTGCTTCTCAGACTATTTATCAAAGTGACAGCATTACATTAGGGCTGCACGATACATTGTTGCGCAACAGTCACATCGCAGGACGTACACAGCGCTGTCTCTGTGTCTGTGTGAGGGACAGGCTGCTGCTGCCTGAGAAGCACGAGGTAACCGCATGGCCTCTATCCACATGGTTGGGCACGTGCTTGTAAACGTGAGCACGTGTGAAAAGCTGTGCACCTCAGTCCAGCACAGTTTTGCACAGTTATTTCCAGTTAAAGCCATTTAAATGCCTGATTAAAGAGCCGATTACTGTTGTTTTGCTGTTTTCCTCGGGTTTTGAGAGCTGACTCAGCTCTTGATTGGTCCGGACGCGAAACAGCATGCGAGTGGGGGCGGGGCTGGTGACGTCATGGGCCCTGCATTGTTTGATATTGTGATATATATTGTTGAATAAAATTTTTCCAGTATCGTGCAGTCCTAGCATACATACAATTTAAACACGTCATCTAGTTCTTTTTCTTATTTTTTTATTTTTATATGGCCTGATTTTTCAAACCAAAACTTGCTGATGTATTTATGGTATGTACGCATGCCCTTTTTTTCTTTTTCTTTTTTTTTAATACTTATTTTTATTAGTTCTAAAGTTATAGTTTTAAGTTATACAAGGGTGTCTAGCCAGAATTCTTCCCACATCAGAATTTTCACTTCCTGCTTTCTGTAGATGCTTTAATTTGATCTGCTAACAGCATCCACTAGGTGGCGTTGGTGGTGTTGTTATTTAAGGTCATTTTCCATTCAGCCAATACAGCTAGTACCTTAAAGCGTTGTTCACTTTAAAGGTGTTTTAAACCCACCTGATTTTATGTTGTTTTGACTCCAAATGTAATGTAATGACTCCACCCTCAGCTCAAAACTGAAAAATGCTTAAAAAAATGGGAGGGGTAGTTTGCGAGTGGCACTGGGTGGTGTATGGGTTTAGGGGCGG
This sequence comes from Astyanax mexicanus, assembly GCF_023375975.1. NCBI lineage: Eukaryota > Metazoa > Chordata > Actinopteri > Characiformes > Acestrorhamphidae > Astyanax > Astyanax mexicanus. The sequence goes on along the minus strand of NC_064411.1, from coordinate 53,680,353 downwards.
GGCAGAAGAGAGAGCTAACTGGGCTATTTTTTTAAAGCGTAGGAAATGTTTTGTATTATAAAATTATAAGCAGGACTGGTATGTTTCACATGTCAGCTATTAATAAAAAAATGGTTTAGGGTTTAGTTCTTTAAACCTTAAACAGTGTATTTATTTATATAATCTTCATCTTCTATTGTTTCGCTTTTTCATAAAATATATATTCAGACTTTGTGTGGGGTAGTTTGCAAGGGGTACTGGGTGATGTATGGGTTTAGGGGCGGGGCAGGAACCTCTGGGGGCGCTGTAGAGGCAGAAATGAGCGTGATAAAAGCGTTTTTTAAAGGTTAAATAAATCTGGTTTAGGGTTTCGTACCTCTTTAAAGCTTAAACAGTGTATTTATAGTGTATTTGTTTTGCTCATAAATATACTCAAACTTTGTGTTCATTTCTGATGTTCAGCCCAGCAGGAAGCCCAGAGGGCTCAGTTCTATGTGGAGAAAGCCAAGCAGGACCAGAGGCAGAAGATTATCCAGGCTGAGGGAGAGGCAGAAGCTGCTAAAATGGTATTTTTTATTTTCTTTACACACTTCTCAAACTTTACAAACTCAATTTATCCCCAATATACTGCTGTCAATAAAACTCCAAAAACTCTGGATACGAGGTGCAAAAAAACGTCAAGAGCAGTAACTATAGCCCTGTTTAAATATATTAATACTGTAGCTTGAAGGATCATTTTAATGCACACTGAACTGAATGTTCTAGTTAACTGAAGAAAATAAGGACATTTGGCAGATTTTAATACTTTAATGGTTCTTACTTGTGCAATAGAGCAATATATTTTGAGAAATTTCTCTTTTAAATACTTAAACCTTGTTTAAAATGTGTTAAAGTTGTTAGCATATCTCTTTTATGGGACAAATTAAACAGTAATCAAAGTCTTAATTTAAAGCCTTAGTGTTTTATAGTATATGCACTTCTTACTATATATCAATATTGAAGCACAGTCATGAAAAAAATATATATAATAAAATAATAAAAATACAGTGATATACAGTGAAAAAGTCAGAATCTTAAAAAATACCATGATATACATTTTTGATCACACCGCCCAGCACTAATACAATGTAAGAATGACATAAACCTTGGTGTGCACCTTAAATAGCTGAATTAACAGCTTTAATAGTGAGATTTAATAGTATCTTAATATACTGTTAATTTCTGGATAAGGAGAATTCAGATCTAGCTCTCGTTTGCGAAAACTTTCCAGAGCTTAGTTTAAATCTGTTTTTTCTTTCAAAAAAGTAGCATAAAAGACTAAATTCCCCATTTCTCCACATTCTTTACTTGTAGAGTAGTTATTTAACCTGGTCTGAGGCTGCACACACTCACTCATAATCATCATCGCTCTTTATAAAGCTGATTTTAAGTCTGTGTAACACAATCACAGCCCCTTTCCCCTGAAAGTGTTTAATGGCTTTAATAGCTGGTTATAATGAGGAGATCTGGAGCCGCTGTGCTTAATAAGCTAATATAATTACTGATAATCGTAGAGTGCAACAGTTTAAAAGTGTGGCCCCTCAGATTTAATAATCTCTCAGTAATATCCTGCAGTTTATCCCCCCCTCTCTCTCTTTCTTTCTCTTTTTCTTTCTCTCTCTCTCTCTCTCTCTCTCTCTCTCTCTCTCTCTCTCTCTCTTTCTTTCTCTTTTTCTTTCTCTCTCTCTTTCTCTCTTTCTCTCTCCATGCTTATGGAGCACCCTGGTGCCAAGGCCAGATCCTGAAGAATTGATACTGCAGGGCTGAAACTGTATTTTTTGTGTTTGTTTATTGTATAATCCAGCTGGGTGAAGCTGTAACTAAGAATCCTGGATATCTCAAACTCCGACGCATCAGAGCCGCCCAGAACATCGCCAAGACGGTGAGTCTGCTGCTTTCATATCCATATAAAAACTTTAACTGTAAGATTTGGTCACTTGCTTTAAAATTGCTGAGTACTAAGTGGTCCAGCGGGCTAAATCCCTGGCACTTTGATCGGGAGATCACTTGTTCGAATCCTGGTCATGCAGCTTGCCATCAGCTGCCGGAGCACAATTGGCCTTGCTCTTTCTGGGTGGGTGCTGTAAAGTAGATGGGGCTCTTTCCCCTCATCACTTCTAGGGTGATGTTGATCAGCACAAGGTTGCGTCTGTGAGCTGATGTATGAGAACCGAGTCGCTGCGCTTTCCTCCGAGCGTTAGCGCTGTGACGCTACTCGGCAATGCTACAGCATCAGCAGCAGTTCAAAAAGAGGCGGAGTCTGACTTCACATGTATCGGAGGAGGCATCTCTTTAGTATTGTTTTATAATGTTTGAAGCCAGGTTTAATTTTGAATAATGTGATCTATGTATTGGTGTATATGTTGTGTAGGTGGCGAGTTCCCAGAATAAGGTGTATCTAAATGCTGATAGTCTGGTGATGAACCTGCAGGACAGCTCCTTCAACAAGTAAGCCCATCTCCTTCTTCTTACTGCTAAATTAATCTTTTTATTTCAAATCTTCTGTTGTATTTATTACTATTTAATATTTATATTTACTCTGTAGTACATAGTGGAAGCTTGCAATGGGTCCTCATCCATCCTGGAATGTCTGGATTTCATACATATTGTAATAGAAAATGTTGAAAAATGTGAAACTCATATATTATATAGATTTATTAAACACAGAGTGATCTATTTAAAGCATTTATTTATTTTACTGTTGATAATTATTATGGCTTACAGCCAATGAAAACCCCAAAATCAGTGTCTCAGGAAATTTGAATATTATATATTAAGACCAATTGGTACTTTCAGCAGTGTGGGCAGTGTGAAGCCAAGTCCTGCTGGAAAATGAAATCTGCATCTCTATAAAAGTTGCTTTTAGCAAAGGAAAGAATGACGTGCTGTAAGATTTTGCGGGTTTATAGAGATGCAGATTTCATTTTCCAGCAGTACTAGGCACACTTTCCACACTGCCAAAAGTGCTGATTGGTCTGCTTTTTTTTTTTTTTTTTTTTTTTTTTATAACTTATTTTGATCATTTTTTAATTTCTGCTCTAAACTTTTTTTACATGTTTATAAAACAACAAAAATGATCAGTTTCTCTAAATTTTACAGTTTTTAGGTATATGTTTTGAGTTATTTAAACACCTAAGACGTCCTGGCTGAGAGGAGGCTGTAGAGTGAGGCAGAATTAGCTCTGTGTGTGAGTGTTTTCTGATTGTGTAAGCAGAAGTGTAACTACATCATTGATGTGAGTCGTGCTCTAGTTGGTTCGGCGGATCAGCTCGACCCGATCAGCTAAATTCGACACCCCCCCCAGCCTCCTCCATTCAATACCCACTTATACAAACAGCCTTTCACAGCTTCACCTCGTCACAGCAGCAGCAGCAGGGCTAATTTACACCTTTATACCTGCACACTCTCCTCACCTGTTCACTGTGACCTATAATACTGCCGACTGGCAGGACAGAGAGGACGGAGGGCTGAACACTGTATGACCAAATGTTTGTAGACATCCTTTTTAATTAATGCTGTGTTCATCTCCCTTTTCTGAGTAGATTTGGGAGGAGCAGTCAAATGCAATCAAATCCTCACAGCAAGGCTTTACAATCTAGTAAAAAGCCTTCTCTAAGCAGTAGAGACAAAAGCAGGATAAACTCATTTTAATACCCTTGATTTTGGAAGAAACAATGAATGAGCAAGTGTCTCAATATTTATGGATGGACGGATGAATAAATGGGTGGATGGATAGGTAGATGAGTGGGTGGATGGGTGGAGAAATCTTCTCTGGACAGTAGAGACAGTTACTCCAACAAAAGTAATTTTTATTACTATAAAATGGCTGGATAAATGGGTGGGTGGGTGGGTGGATGGATGAATGGATGGATGAATGGATGGATAAATGGATGGGGTGGATGGATAAATGGATGGATGGATGAATGGATAAATGGGTGGATGGCTGGATAAATGGGTGGGTGGATGGCTGGATAAATGGGTGGGTGGGTGTATGAATGGATGGATAAATGATGGGTAGATGAGTGGGTGGATGGGTCGAGAAATATTCTCTGGACAGTAGAGACAGTTACTCCAACAAAAGCATGAGAAACTGTTTATAATAGTTTTTAACCAATATTTATGGCTGGATGGGTAAATGGGTGGATGGGTAAATGGGTGGATGGATGGATAGATGGATGGATGGGTGGGTAGGTAGAAGGGTAGATGGATGGATGGATGGATGGATGGGTTACTTCCACAAAAGCAGAATAAACTGTTTTTAATAGTTTTTAACCAATATTTCTGGGTGGGTGGGTTTAGGTAGATGAATGTATGGGATGTTGTTACACCAACAAAAGCAGGATAAACTATTTATAATAGTTTTTAACCAGTTTTTAACCAATACTCTTGGGTGGATAGATGGCCGGGTAGCTGGATTGATGGATGGATGGATGGGATTGTTACTCCAACAAAAGCAGGATAAGCTATTTTTAATTGTTTTAAACCATTACTTATGGATGGATGGATGGATGGATGGATGGATGGATGGATGGATGGATGGATGGATGGATGGGATTGTTACTCCCAACAAAAGCAGGATAAACCATTTGTAATAGTTTTAACCAATTTTTAACCAATACTTATGGATGGATGGATTAATAAGTTGATAAATGGGTGGATGGATGGCTGGATGGATGGGTAGATGAATAGATGGGATGTTGATAAACAATTTTTAATAGTTTTTAACCAATACTTTTGGCTGGATGGATGGATGGGTGCATCACTGTGTGCATCACTTCAGCCGCCTCTCTTTCAATCTTTTCTTTCTCTAGCAAATTCAAGCCATTTTTGTCATTTATTATCATCTAATAAGTTAATTTCTTAAGCCTATACAGCTGTTTAGTCCCCGTAACTGCATTGTGTGTGGAGGAAAGCTCTTACTTTCCCTATTAAACATTAATCCAGTTGATTTCACTAATTCACGGTTAATTGAGATGATGATTCCCGTTTTTCCTTCTACTTTTTTACAGTGCATTTCTTAAAAATTCAGTTCTTAACCCAATTTTAGTTGCTTCATCTTAGATCCCCTTAGTTTTCTCAGCATTTTTCATGCATACCAGTATGTTGACCCTTTAGAAACAGTTGAACTGAATCTTTTCCACTACCACAGGATGGTCAGCTCTTTCCATATCATTGATTAACAAATGAGAAGCTACTCCCTGCATCAGTTATGATTCATTTAAACTGTGTTACTGTGTTGCAGTAATTGTTATCATATAGGACACTGGGATATTGATTTGTAGTTGATTTCTCAATGATACTAATAGAGTTTTTTCCCTCTGTTTTCAGCTTGTCCTTGGGGAAGTGAGGGACGTGTCAGCGGGTTGAGTGCATTCCATGTTTTGGCAGCCTGTATTTCTGTATTTAACCTCTTCTCTGAGTATGAGTGGACCTTCCATCACAGCGCTGTGATCCCGGGCACAGTCCAGAAGAACCGGGTTGAGTGGACTTGAGAACACACTAACACACACTTAACAGTGTTTATTGCACACAGTTTATAAAGGGCATGTGTTGCCTATTATCTTATGTAGTCATTGGACATTATTATTCAGTAAAATCCTCTGAAACCCATAAATAATATCCATAAAAGTTAAATTATTACATTACGAATGGTATAAAGATGACAGAGGATTAGTAGTTACCTCTAGAGTAATCAGAATATGCTAACCAAGGCCACTCAACTCGTAGCTAGTGTTCACAGTGCCTGGTTTATCTGTGTTTGTTAGTTCTGTTCCCATCAGGAATGTATATGTGAGTGTATACTGACGAGATTAAAGCACTGTGAGGAGGTTTCATTAAATATTTTGAATTTTTGAGACTAGCTGTGGTCATTTAAGTGCTTCTTTTGTATCATAAAGTTTCTTTGATTTTACTAAATTGAAAACCTCTGGAATATAATCAAGAGGAAGATGGATGATCACAAGCCATCAAACCAAACTGAACTACTTGAATTTTTGCACCAGGAGTAAAGCAGCACAAAGTTATCCAAAAGCAGTGTGTAAGACTGGTGGAGAAGAATGCCAAGATGCATGAAAACTGTGATTAAAAACCAGGATTGATTTCTGAAATCTTTATGAATATGAATTTGCATTATTTGAGGTCTGAAAGCTCTGCATCTTTTTTGTTATTTCAGCCGTTTCTCATTTTATGCAAATAAATGCTTTAAATGACGATATTTTATTTGGAATTTGGAAGAAATGTTGTCTGTAGTTTATAAAATTTAACAAAAAAATTGATTTTACTCAAACATAAACCTATAAATAGCAAAATCAGAGAAACTGATTCAGAAACTAAAGTGGTCTCTTACTTTTTTTTTCCAGTGCTTTATATTATATATTTTACAGATTTTGTCAATTTTATATATTTATAGTTCTGAAACCAGTACTTTTACACTTTTACTTAAAAAGTAAAAAGCTTTAACTTCTACAGAAGTATTTTAAACCCTAGTATCTACAATATACTTCTACCTACAGAGTAATGAATAGAAATACATTTCACACCGTTGATAATACATAAAATAAGGCTTTATTACCACCCACAGTGGACAATACAGCTCAGTGCAATAAAAACATTATAATGATGAAACTGGCACTCATCAGGACTGCTCCAGAATAAGAAGAATCACATCCACATTTAATGTCTAAGACCCATCCCACATATCCCACAGGTCAGTGCTGCATTCTTTAGCTTCCATGAGATGAGCCAAAAGTCATGGGACAGGATATTACTTTCTACCATGGCTAATCAATTAAATGCTAAATACTAATTATTAGCCAATAGTGATTTGTATGTCGTAATAGGCACTGATAACAGTATTGATCAGCCCCTTCCTACCAGAAGTATTTTAAATAGATATTTTTGTAGGATTGAGGTGCAGTTCCTGTTGTGGTCAGTAGATAGCGCCAAACTCAAGCCATCCTAATGATGAGCCACGAATGTCCTCTAGAGGGGCGGGTAGATGAAAGGACAAGGACACACCGCCATGACACACACTGTGTGTGTGTGTGTGTGTGTGTGTGTGTGTGTGTGTGTGCGCGCGCGTGTGTTGTGTGTGTGTGTGTGTGTGTGTGTGTGTGTGTGTGTGTGTGTGTGTGTGTGCGCGCGCGTGTGTGTGTGCGTGTGTGTTTGTGTGTGTGTCCACAGTGCTAATCTCCTCTGTCTCTGTGTCTATAAACATCACCCAGCCTCAGCGTGGGGGAGGGGCTCATCGTCACCTCATTAATATTCATGAAGGGGGCGGGGCGCTGGTAGAGGCGGGGCCAGTAGCATGAAGGCCCTGTCTGTCTCAGCCAATAGGATTCGGTTGTATCATTTGAAAACGAGCCAGACCTTTTACGGCAGGAGCCGCTCTGACCCCGATTCACTGCCGAGCTCCGCCGAACATTAACGAACTTTACCGAGCTCTGCCGATCTTCACCGAACTGTGCCGAACCCGCAAACACGCCCCTCCAGCACTGATTTACAGAGCTGTTTATCTTATTCTCCTCCTCCATATATCTATCTATTACTCCCTTACTCATCCCCCTCTCCTCTCTTTTATTCTCTTCCCCTTCTTCTTTCTTTCTCCTGTTTTTTACTTTATTTTTTCTCTATTTTCTCTATCTGTACTTACTCTATTTCCCTTCCATTTTTCTGTTTCTCCTCTTTTTCTTCTGAATATTTCTTTCTGTCCTTCCTCCCTTCTCTCTCTTGTGTATTTTCCCTTTCTTTCTTTCTGTTTTTCTTTGTGTCCTCTCTCTCTCCTCTCGTGTATTTTTCCTCTTTCTTTCTCTAGGTCCCTCATTCCATCATCTCCCTTACTCTCTTTATCTCTCTACCATCTCCCTCTCTCTCTACACCTCTCTGTACCATCTCCCTCTCTCTACATCTCTCTCTACCATCTTCTTCTCTCTTTACACCTCTCTTTACCATCTCCCTCTCTCTACCATCTCCCTCTCTTTACACCTCTCTTTACCATCTCCCTCTCTCTACCATCTCCCTCTCTCTACACCTCTCTCTACCATCTCCCTCTCTCTCTACCATATCCCTCTCTCTCTACACCTCTCTCTACCATCTACCTCTCTCTCTCTATACATCTCTCTCTACCATCTCCCTCTCCCTTTACACCTCTCTCTACCGTCTCCCTCTCTCTCTACATCTCACACTACATTGCTTTACCCTCTTTTTCTCTCAATCTCTACACACCTCTCTACCATCTCCCTCTCTCTACACCTCTCTTTACCATCTCCCTCTCTCTACACCACTCACTACCGTCTCCCTCTCTCTCTATACCTCTCTCTACCATCTCCCTCTCTCTCTACACCTCTCTCTACCATCTGTCTCTACATTGCTCTACCCTCTCTCTATCTCTCTCTCTCTCTCTACCATCTCACCCCCCCTCCCTCTTTCCCGGCTGCGCATAAACAAGAGCAGATTACCACCCAGCTGGTTCATCGCCATGGAAACGCTGACCTCACAGTGGGACGGGAGATCTGGGCCAGTCAGCATGGCGGTGAGCCAGGCAGGGCGTCAGGCCTGATCTCGGGCCTGGGGGTTCTGGACCGGACCGGGCCGGGCCTTTTCCCGTCCTACTGTTCTGTTTCGGTCCTGCTGAGGCCCGTCTGCGTTTTTTCTCCTTTGTTTTTTGCTTGTGTCATGCCTGCTGTGTGTGAGAGAGAGCTGTGCTAACCGTGCCTGTGCTAAAAGCGTGACCTACATCCCACTTCAAAGTCAGGATGCTGTGCAGCTCGTGCAGCTCGGCTGCAGTATTCCTGCTCTGGAACGCTCTCAGATGTACAGGAAGTTCACTCAGGAGGAAACGAGCTTAGTCACGATTAGCAGTCCGTCACGCCGCCCCCGATACGACAGGAAAACCAGCACACATGAAAACAGTGTGTTTATCCTTTAATGAGGTAGAGCTGGGCGATATGATCGATATGTTGATATTATCACGATACACAGTATTCAGAGTTATTCAGAATACAATGTAAACATCACATCTGCAACATTCCTTTCCACTTTATTCTGTGTAGAGCTTAGATCAAAGAATCTAAGCAAGAAAATCCAAACCAAACCATCCCTGCCCATGCTCCTGCACATTCTTCTATTTCTCCATTTCTCTCTCTCTCTTTCTCTCCTCATTCATGCCTCCATTCATTCCCTCGATTGCGCTCTCTCTAACTCTGTCTCTTTCTGTCTTTTTCCTTTACCTATTGACCTCTCTGTCTTAATAATTATCTATCTATTGTCATTTAAATTTTTATCCCTTTATCTATCGCCTTGCTACATTTCTATCTATCTATCTATCTATCTATCTATCTATCTATCTATCGTTTCTCTCTCCTCACAGTTCCATCACCTCTTTTCAGTCCTATCTATCTATCTATATATCTATCTATCATTTCTCTATACCTCTATCATTTCTCTACACATCTATCTCTTTCATTCCTCACAGTTTCCACCACCTCTTTTCAGTCTTACCTATCTATCTATCTATCTATAGTTTTTCTATACCTCTATCATTTCTCTACACATCTATCTCTTTCATTCCTCACAGTTCCATCACCTCTTTTCAGTCCTATCTATCTATCTATCTATCTATCTATCTATCTATCATCTCTCTACACCCCTCTTTACGTACCTATGTATCCATCTCTCTTCAACCACAAATGCAGCTCCCCCTTTCTGGAAGGCAGTGGGTATAAGTTAGCTAGCATTAGCAAGCTAGCTCCTTACAGTTCTCATGTCTGTGTGTGTGTGTGTGTTGTGTGTGAAAGCTGGTTAGTTATGCTAGTCTATCTATCTATCTATCTATCTATCTATCTATCTATCTATCTATCTATCTATCTATCCCTTTTTATCCACAGACACAGCTCCCCCTCTCTGAAAGTCTGTGGATATAAGTTAGCTAGCGTTAGCGAGCTAGCTCCTCACAGCCCTACTATGTGTTGTGTATGAAAGCTGGTTAGCTATGCTAGTGTAAAGAATAGCTGTAAATAAGGATAAATAGCCTGTAGGAGTTTTGGATTAGCATAGCTAGCTTCTTAATTATCAGTTTCCACAGCAGTATCTACTGTAGGCTGCATTTACTTACCCCTACACTGAAGCCTGAACTAGTGGTGAACCAATGGTTAAAAGTTTAAGAGTTTTAGGCCCACTGTGAGCACTACTGACCCTCATTTTGAAGCATGTATCTTGTCACAGTTTCCATAAACATCGAAACATCAGTTTGTTTGAGTTAGCATTGTTTGTTGTTTACACATATGCTAAATCTGCTAGCGGCTAAAGCTACAGATCTGAGATCTGGGCAGCGTTTTTCAGGTTGAGGTTCCTCCCCTGGAGATAAACTGATAAATCGGTACCAGTGGCAGTCAGAATGGATTTAATTAACCTGTTTCTTTTTTATGGCTCTCTCATTACACAGTCAAAGGGGATTTGGATCGCCTGCCCTAGTTTGGTTGGTGTCGCTCCCTCTATTTCTTCCCCTTTAGCTCAGATTTTCTCGGTTTGTGTACTGCAGGCACCGGACTCGAGCCTCCAGAGCTTAAAGGACCCCTCGTTGGTAGAAAGGGGCTGATCAGTACTGTATCAATGCCTATTATGACTTTTTCTGAGGCTGGTAACTCTGATAAACGTATCCTGCACAACAAAAGTGACTCTTGCTCTTTCTTTCCTGGGGTGGTCCTGATGAGTGCCAGTTCTATCATAATAATGTTTTTGATAGTCTTTGCGGTGACTGAACTTGAGGATACTTTCAAAGTTCTTGAAATTCTTCTTTTCGGATTGACTGACCTTTATTTATTTAACGTTTTTTTTCTTTACTTAGTTGAGTAGTTATTGATTCTCATAACATGAATTAGAACATTACTCTAGAGCAGGGGTGTCCCCACAGACTCTGTAATAAAACAAATAATGAAATATACCACTTTAAATAATACTTTTTTCCTAATTATTTCATTTACACACCATTTAACTTGACTAACTATCTTTATCTTTGACAGTGTTGTGTAAACTAAGATTTTTCAAATTGATGTTTAATTTCATGATGTCTCTTAATAGTAAACTCCTTAATTACGGCAACTTTTAGACTCTTTAGCCCGTTTTTCTGAGCTAGAAATGCGCATCCTCTCCGCTTTTAGACTCTTTAGCCTGTTTTTCTGCGCTAGAAATGCACACCCTCTCCACTTTTAGACCCTTTGGCCCGTTTTTCTGCACTAGAAATGCGCACTCTCTCCGCTTTTAGACTCTTTAGCCTGTTTTTCTGCGCTAGAAATGCGCACCCTCTCCGCTTTTAGACTATTTGGCCTGTTTTTCTGTGCTAGAAATGCGCACCCTCTCCGCTTTTAGACTCTTTGGCCTGTTTCTGACACCTAGCGTTCAAACTTTGAATCTCACATTATAAAAACCTGCTTAACAGCGGGCCAACTTTCATTCTATTTCTAAAATACCTCGCGGGCCCCTCCAAAAAGGGATTAAAATTAACTCTTGATGAGTTCAGCACAGCTGTTAACTGAAAGCCTGAATTCCAGGTGACTCTACTTCATAAAGCTGAATGAGAAAATCCAGTAGAGATGAGCAAAACTGTCTCTATCTAATCAAGAGGAGCTACTTTGAATAATCTCACATATAAAACATGTTCTGGTTTTATTTAACACGTTTTGTTTACTAAATAATTTTATGTTTTTTTCATTGTTTGGACTTTAGGATTAACCTACAATGCGGAACATGAATGGTACTGTATATTAGCTATAAGTCCTATTATCTTCTTTCGAAAGCTAACCCAAAATGTGTTTAAAAATGTCGGTCCATTGGTGTTTCTTACACAATGTTCCCACTTTCCCAACATTAAGAGGTTGTGCACAACCCCTTAGAGCTGCTTGATTTGTTAGCTGTGAAACAAAAGGGCCTTGTGGCTACGTCTTAATGGCTACTATTTAATTAACTTGTTCCCACGCCCTAATAAGTTGTGGCCACACTTTAATTATCTTGTTCCCATGCCTTAATTATCTTGCACACCCCACCTTAATTATCTCATTCCCATGCATAAGGATCATGTTCCCACACCTTAATTATCTTGCAAGATTAGGATCTTGTTTCCACAACTTAATTATCTTGTTCCCACGCATTAATTACCTCTTTTTTTTATTTACTTTAGTATTAATCTACAATGCAGAACATTTTAAAATAATAAAAAAAATACTTAATTTAAGGTGTGTCCAAATGTTTAACTTTTTAGAGCATTTATTTACAGAAAATGAGAAATGGCTGAAATAAATAAAAAGATGTAGAGCTTTCAGACCTCAAATAATGCAAAGAAAACAAGTTTATATTCATAAAGTTTTAAGAGTTCAGAAATCCATATTTGGTGGAATAATCCTGGTGGATTTTAATCACAGTTTTCATGCTATCTTGGCATCATGTTCTCCACCAGTCTTACACACTGCTTTTAGATAACTTTATGCTGCTTTACTCCTGGTGCAAAAATTCAAGCAGTTCAGTTTGGTGGTTTGATGGCTTGTGATCATCCATCTTCCTCTTGATTATATTCCAGAGGATTTCAATTTGGTAAAATCTCTTATTTTTAAACAGAGCTGTATATAAGTGGTATTATCTGCTTGATAAAGCTAAGCTAGGCCCACCCTGAGAGGAAAGCGCTAGCAGATGCTAACTGCCTGCTCGGAGCAGAGGTGTCTGAGTGTAAGGGCAGTTATCGGAGGCGACCGGCAGCTTCCATCAGCCCCTCACACGGCAGCCGGCCAAATGCCCACGGGCGAGAGGGTGCAGAAGGGACAGACGTGGAGGGAGGAGGGGCCCGGGGCCTACTTCCCCACACACAATGAAACAGGAAGCACTCGCTGCCTCTGTGCACAAACACGATAAAAACCCCGGCTACTCGCAGTCAGGAGGCTTTTGAAACCCTATCTGAAGGTGACGGGTCTGAGGGACGGCTTCGGGCCGGGCAGGAATAGAGCTGAATAGAATTAGAGCACAGAAATACTCTTCAATAGTCTGGAAATACGCAGATAAACACAGATATAGACTATTCTCTCTGAGCAGGAGAGCAAAAATTCAGTAGAGATGAGGTCATTTCTCTGTATAAAACAATAGAAAATAACTTTTGTTTGGGTTATTATCAGAATACTGCACATTTTAGTGTCTCATAACTTTACAAAAATGACTTTAAGGACTATTTATCATATTTTTAAGACTTCTACAAAATGCGGTTACTGCACTTGGGCGAGCAAAAACAGTCCTTCTCTGTATAAAACAATAGAAAATAACTATTGTTTGGGTTATTATACGGATATTTTCCCTTTTGAAGCCTCAGAACTCTCAAAAAATGACTTTTAGTACTATTTATCATATTTTTAGGACCTCTACAAAACACAGAAATACACAGAAATCATATTTTCCAGCTTAATCACTTGTTATTTCCTGTCATGCATGCATTTGTTCACCCTGTTTTGGCAATATTTCATTTCCTGCGGCTGTCCTGATGAGTGCCAGTTTCATCATTATGATGTTTTCTGTGTAGAAAAGCACACAGAAATCACATTTTCCAGCTTAATCACTGGTTATTTTCTGTCATGCATGTGTTTGTTAGCATAGGATGGATTTCCTTTCCTGGGGTGGTACTGATGAGTGCCAGTTTCATCATTTTCAGTTTTTGATGGTTTTTGCGGTGACTGCACTTAAGATAACTCTTAAATAGTATGAAATACACAGATAAACACAGATATAGGCTATTCTCTCTGAGCATGAGAGCAAAAACAGACCTGAACTTTTTTATGGGTTATTTTCAGAATTCTGCACCTTTTAGTGACTCATAACTCTCAAAAACTGACTTTTAGGACTATTTTTTCATAATTTTAAGACTTCCACAAAAGAGAAACTACACAGAATTCACATTCTCAAGCTTAATCACTTGTTTTTTTCTGTCATGCATGTGTTTGTCCACCCTGTTACGGCAATATTTCATTTTAAGGGGGTGGTCCTTATGAGTGCCAGTTTCATCATTATAATGTTTTTGATGGTCTTTGCGGTGACTGCACTTAAGATAGTCTTAAATAGTCAGAAACTCTGAGCAGGAAAGCAAAAACAGTCCTGAAAAGGTTAGCATTGAATGGAACCTTCTCTGGGGTGGTACTGATGAGTGCCAGTTTTATCCATTTCAGTTTTTGAAGGTTTTTGCAGTGACTGCACTTAAGATAACTCTTAAATAGTATGAAATACACCGATAAACACAGATAAACACAGATATAGGCTATTCTCTCTGAGCAAGAAAGCAAAAATAGACCTGAACTTTTTGGGGGTTTATTATCAGAATACTGCACATTTTGGCGACTCATAACTCTCAAAAACTGACTTTTAGGACTATTTATCATGTTTTTAAGACTTCTACAAAAGAAAAATGACACACAAATCACATTTTCCAGCTTAATCACTTGTTATTTCCTGTCATGCATGCGTTTGTCCACCCTGTTACGGCAATATTTCCTTTCCTGTGACGGTCCTGATGAGTGCCAGTTTTATCATTATAATCTTTTTGATAGTCTTTGCGGTAAATTCAAACACTTCAAACACTCTTAAACATGCAAATAAACACAGATATAGACTATTTTCTCTGAGCAGGAGAGCAAAAACAGTCCTAAATAGGTTTGTGATCAGGTTATCTTGAGCTTTCATTGTGATTCAGTAGAGATGAGGTCATTTCTCTGTATTAAATGTTCGAAAATAACTATTGTTTGGTTATTATTAGAATACTGCAGATTTTGGCGACTCATAACTCTCAAAAAATGACTTTTAGGAATATTTATCATAATTTTAAGACTCACTTGTTATTTCCTGTCATGCATGCGTTTGTCCACTCTGTTTCGGCAATATTTCCTTTCAATGGGTGGTCCTGATGAGTGCCAGTTTCATCATTATAATGTTTTTGATGGTCTTTGCGGTGACTGCACTTCAAATACTCTTAAATAGTCAGAAACCCTGAGCAGGAAAGCAAAAACAGTCCTGAAAAAGTTACCATTGAACTTTTTTTGGGGTTACTATCAGAATACTGCACCTTTTATTGGCTCATAACTTTAAAAAAATAACTTTTAATACTATTCATCATATTGTTATGACTTCTATAAAAGAAAAACAACAAAGAAATTTTCACACACAAATTTTCAATGCATCTGTCGGTCCACCTCTTCTTTTCCTGGGGTGGTACTGATGAGTGCCAGTTTCATCATTGTGACGTTTTTAAATGGTCTTTGCGGTTACTGCACTTCAGATTAAGCTTAAGTTTTACCCACTTGCAGCTAAGTATAGAGACAATATGAGGAATAAAATATTAAAATTAATATTATTTATTGATGAATATGCAGCAGCTAGTGCCTATATTTGTATACCTATTATAATGTGTTCATTCAGAGTAAATCCATTACCCAAGTTATATTGATATTGACCTGTTAGCGAATTGCTACCTGTGTTGCACAGCCAATTCTAGGCCTCAGAAACAGTCGAAACATCATGTTTCAGTGTTTTCAGCCCGTTTCTATCCTCATCCCAACACAAAGAGGCAGGTATCAGATTTCGTACCTACACGTGAAGCCGCTGGCTAAGGTTTACACACTTCCAGCATTCCAGTTAGCATTCCTGTTCTTCCAGCTGGACACAAAGGCGCGAGTGTGCCCTGAGGTAGCAGGAAGCAGTGAGAGAAAGCAGAACGCCTGTAAAAGAAAAAGAAGAAAACACCCATTCCCATGAACTCATGTCTGAGCGAGCCTGCATTTGTGTAATCCTAACTCATCTCCTGAAAGCTAACCGCTAATACCAAGGGTTAGCCTTTCTTAGCAGGACGGCTAACAGCTAGTGTATGTTTAAAAAAAGCTGTCAACCAGGCACTGTGCAGCATGATTTAGTGTGTGTCAGTGCGTCTTTGCTATCGCAACAACGGGAAAAGTACTTTAAATACGCAAAAGTCATGTACTAATTCTCTTAATTAATCATAGGTGTGTTTTTTGAGCGTAACATAAAATGAACCATTCAGGTGAGGTTAGACTTTGGCGGATTGCTATTTTAACAGTGCAGCTTCCTGGATGTATCCAATGCTTCTCAGCAGAGGAAACTGACCTGCTTGTTCACCCTTGTTCATTCTGTTTATTCTTGATGTAACAGTTGTGTGTCCATGTGTGTGTAACAAGCGAGGTGTACGTACATCAGATAGGCACCTGTGTTCACAGCCAAGATAGCAATGAACATCTAAGTGTTGAGGTCAGTCTAGGGTCAGGCCAAGATAGCAATACTCCAGAAATTTACCTGAACACACCTCATTTCCAGACCACCACGCTCATCAGTGTAGATGTATTCATAAGCACTGCTGCTGTTTAAGCCCAGTATGTTATGCTCATCACTTAATATGTAGTGCTCACCATTTTTTTTTTTACATAAAAAATATACACAATGTCCCTTCAGGGGCTCCATAGATATGTGCTGTATTGTGAAAGAATATGGAGCTGTAAAATTATAAAGCTGTAAAGTCATTGTCTTGTCTTGTTTTGTTTTATTTCACATTTATTTACATTTTTCACAGTGTCCCAACTTTTTGGGGGATTTTAGATTGCTAATCGAGGTTGTACATGTTCTAGGTAGAATAAGGAAAGAACATTCACAGCCTCAGTGGTTTCTCTATTTGGAGAAGCGTTTGGGTTGGCCTTCTACTTATAGTTTTATAAAGTTCTATAAATTTCTGCATGTTTGCATATGAATGGTGTTTCTGTATGTTTATATGTGTCCATTTTGGCAGTGTGCAATACAGAGCTTTCATGTGACATTTAGGGCTCCTCCCCTTTGATGACCTGGAAAAACATCTCGGACAAGCATCTGATTCAGTTGGGCCTTAACAGAGAATGAAAGTGGGCTCTATTCCCAGACCATCTGCCAGACCAATCACTGGACACTTTTTTTAGTTTTACTCCACATTTATTTACATTTTTCGCACCGTCCCAACTTTTCGGGGACTTCTGATTTCTAATCGAGGTTGTAAATGTTCTAGTTAGGATGAGGAACATCCACAGCTTTGTTAGTGGATCTATTTGGAGAAGCCTTTGGCGTCTTATCTCCCTTCTGCTTTGCGTCTCCCAGTCCTCTGAGGGTTGATCAGGTTTACTCCCACTAATGACTGTGTTTGGCACAGATGGTCTCCAGGCCCCTGACTCATCCCGGCCCGATTAGCCGCTCTCTGTCCAGCCTCGGGTCCTTTTATACTTAAACTCTGAAGTTCTGCTGTTAGTTGTCTTATGCAGACCATACACCTTACGATTTCTGATAGGATAACGAGTCTAATAGGAGCCTAATAGGAGAGCTATTGGTCTTATTGGTTCTTAATTTAATATGTAGAGTATTTTAAACACAGGCAGCACTTTAAAGTCATTATATTTAAAGTTATTTTATTTTGCACTATTTGTCTTATTGTGCAGTGTTATATTTAATAAACATGTTTAATAAATTCACATTTTGCAAGAATGATGTTCTTTATTGCATTAATTCTATCTAAAACAAAGGGAAATGTAAAGCAGCAAAGCTGTGATTATTTGTTTAACAAGATTGTAGGGGAAAAAGGGGGGAAAATAAGCTTATAGGCAGAGCTGAACACAAAATGTATTCTAGATAGATAGAAACCCCTGTAATTTTAGTGTGGGAGGCTTCATGGTTAAATTGGAGCAGCCTGGTGACCAATCTTCATTAATTGCACATTATTGCACCAGTAAGAGCAGAGTGTGAAGCTTCAATTAGCAGGGCAAGAGCACAGTTTTACTCAAAATATTGCAATGCACATAACATTATGGGAGACATACCAGAGTTCAAAAGAGGACAAATTGTTGGTGCACGTCTTGCTGGCGCACCTGTGACCAAGACAGCAAGTCTTTGTGATGCATCAAGAGCCACGGTATCCAGGGTAATGTCAGCATACCACCAAGAAGGACCAACCACATCCAACAGGATTAACTGTGGACGCTGTAAGAGGAAGCTGTCTGAAAGGGATGTTCCGGTGCTAACCCGGATTGTATCCAAAAAACATAAAACCACGGCTGATCAAATCACGCAGAATTCAATGTGCACCTCAACTCTTCTGTTTCCACCAGAACTGTCCGTCACCACAATCAATTATTGTGGTTTAAAACCAGGTGTTTCAGTTTCATTGTCCAAACCCCTGTAGATAGATCATCTTTTCACAGTCTTTTCAAAGTGGTGTAGAGTATGAACAGCTTTTTTGAACTCTTCACTCGGCCCTGATTAAAGTTTAACTCAGCAGAATGACCTCATCATATTAAACTCATCTTCATCTGCAGATATGCTCATTTCCTCCCTGGCGGCTAATCGACGCTCCCATTTCCTGTGTGTTAATATTCGTTTTAGAGGATAAGCGTTCTTCACCTGCTCCTCTGTGTAATGGTGAACTTTGCTAATCACTGTCAGGAGTCGTGAACACGAGCAGGACACCCGTATCTGCCTCTAAACAATGCCATTATTTTAATCACGCTGTGGTAATGAACTCCGGGGCCTAGACGACGTCTCGGTGCCCCTTAATTATGATGCATATTTAATGAGCGGCCCAGCAGGGCCCTCCTACTCTGGGCCTGCACTCTCCCAGGGGCGTAGAGTTACCACTGTGGTGGGGGAGGGCCGGGTTTTAAGCTAGCTGGGCCTTTTCCCTCCTTTTTTCTGCTTTGAAAGAAGTGATGATGCATTGCTGTGATTTCCTTAAAAGCTGCTCAAGTCTGGGAAATAAAATAAGAGACCACTTTTAACTAAATTGAAAACCTCTGGAATATAATTGAGAGGAAGATGGATGATCACAAACCATCAAACCAAACTGAACTGCTTGAATTTTTGCACCAGGAGTAAAGCAGCATAAAGTTATCCAAAAGCAGTGTGTAAGACTGGTGGAGGAGAACATGATGCCAAGATGCATGAAATAAACTGTGATTAAAATGTGACCAAATATTGATTTCTGAACTCTTAAAACTTTATGAATATGAACTTGTTTTCTTTGCTATATTTGAGGTTTAAAAGCACTGCATATATATTGCAAATATATATTTATGCAATAAGCTTTTTAATCTTTATAAACAAAATCAACAAATATGGAGATACATGGAGATGTTTGATATGAAAGATATGATTTCCAGAAATACATAATGGCCACGTTGCCCACCAATGTAGTTTTTAATTATTCATAATATACTTTTCCGAGTTATCTGCAAGTTTTAAGCCTATAATGACCTTAAATATATTTTTAAAAAGAGTAAAAAAAAAAAAAAACAGTAATTCTAAATGTAACAGCTGGGAAAGTTCTTGCGAAGCAGTTTAGACCTTCCTACAAGCCCTAAAATGTTGGTAAAATTCTAATATACAGTTATTTTAAAGAAATATATTTATTGCATTTATAATATATTATTAACTATTATATTTTTTTTAAATGCTAAAAACTACAGCTTGTGGTCTGTTCTTTGTGCATATATTGTTTTAACACAATTACTCCCAATGTGCAAAACAAAACGTATATCTCCATGTATCTTATTTCATTTTGGAGCATTTCTATTGGTCCATTAGCCATGCACTTTGGACCCACTGTAAAGGACAGCTGCTTCTTTTAGTTTTATAAAAAAAAAAGATATATATGGAAATACATGGAAATGATAAGATTTAAAAAGAAGGCCCATGTTGCTCAACAATATAGCTTTTCGTTATTTATAATATACTGTACTCAGTTATCTGCACGTTTTAAACCTATAATTATCCTATAATTAAAATATACCTAATTATATTTTATAAAAAGAGCTAAAAACAGGAATGCTAAAAGTAACAGCTGGGAAACTTCTGGTGAAGCATCTTGGACCTCCTACAGGCCCTGAAGTCAACCCCCCACCCACCCCACCCCCCCTCGCCCATTATCTGTGCTCTCAGGTCCACCTCCCCCCCATTGGCAGCAAGCATTTTTGGTAGGCCTATAGGAGGTGCAGAGCGTGGGGGCAGGGGAGGGAGGAGACCAACACTCTCATTACAGAATAAAGCTAATTTACTGATCAGGTTACCAGTGTGTGTGTGTGTGTGTGTGTGTGTGAGAGCTGGTCTTTGTAGTAGTATAATATAGTAGTACACCCCAGATAGATGATGCTGGTGACGGTAACAGAGACCCTATGCCCATTGTTCTGTACTGTAAATGGGCCTATTTTAATAAAACCACCATGTTTTTACTCTGTATTTTGGTTTACCTTTAAAGGACCATTAAGGATTACATTTTCAGTAGTAAATAATAAAACGATCTGCATGTATCATCAGATATTAAGGAAACCGAATTAAAGCACTGGCAGCTCTTGATTTATGTTCCTATTTGGACTGTGCAGTGCATCGTGGGTATGGTATCTGTGGTTGTTTTGGCCTCTGACTCTTCCTGCTGCTCGTTCCCCAACACTACTAACTCCACCCCTGAGGTGGCCAGTACTGTACACAACAGTGACGAACGGTGCTGCAGCATGGAAACTAGCAAGCAGGGCTGGTTCAGCTGAAACCTTAAACCTTAGCTGCTACACAGCCTAAAAAGCCTCGGCATGTCTGAAAAAAAAGCTCAGTGACCAAAGACGGAATAAAACAAAATTTCATATAATAATAGCAGTAAGTTTCAAAGTTTCTGAGCCTCTCCGACCAGCAGAGCCTGCCCAGTCTTCACTGTCTTCGCTTGACAGCAGTGAGGGCACGTCATAACTGAGATATAAAACACAGTGGATCAACACCAGCAGATGACATGTCTCTCTAAACCATCACTGATCATCAGTAAATTTTACTTATTTCATTTGTAAATCAAGGGATCAGAGTCTGGAGGAAGAGTGGAGAGACACACAGTCCAAACTGCTCGAGGTCTAGTGTGAAGTTTCCACCAATCAGTGATGCGGATTTTATTTTCCAGCAGGACTCGGCACACTGCCCACACTGCCAAAAGTACTAATTGGTCTTATATGATATTCTAGTTTTCTGAGATACTGATTTTTGGGTTTTCATGGCTGTAAACCATAATTATCAAGAATAAAATAAATAAACACTTAAAATAGATCACTCTGTGTGTTTAATACATCTACATAATATATGAGTTTCCATTTTAAGCTGAATTACAGAAATAAAATAACTTTTTAATGCTTTTCTAATTTCTTTTAAGATGCACAGTGTAAACATGAAGCTAACATCAATGCTAACAGCTGTCTACTGACTTTATTGCCTACTATCTCATTTGGCATGGCTGGTTGAGCTGCTGCTTTAACAGTTTCAGGAGAAAAGAAAAGAGGCGTAGAGCCAAAAAGCTAGCTCTGTAGTTTTAGCCTACATAGCTGAACGTGCTGAGACTCGAACAGCTGCACCTGTAGCATTCCTTTTCTTACCGGGCAGGTGAACATGTTTTTTCTACTTACATTATCATTTTCAACACAATTCATTATAAACATACAGTTTTATGCTGCTATGTTTAATCTGGACACAAGCAAATTGTAGAAAAACTGCATTTTTAACTAAAATACAGTGTTTTACAGCATTAGTCCATGGAAAATTCACCTAAATCTCTAAACCAATTGTTTCCAAATTGTGGTATATGACAATTTGCTGCACATAAAATATTGACGATGGTTTTATTCTTGGTTGTGCCTCTTCTAGGCTGCAAGACCTACAAAGTCAGAATGTTTTATCCACCATTTAGGCAACATTTGTTCCCCAGAAAGAGAAAAATAAAGTATACACCCCATTTCCCCATTTTGTTAGCTAGCTAGGTTAGCCTTTTCCCCCCTTGAGCATAAAGTTAGTATTTTGGCCTTAGTACAATTAGTATAAAGTTACTAAATGTCTCCTTAAAGTAAAAAAGATCATGTAATTAGCCATTTAGGAATAAAATCAGGCATAAGTGCACCTGTAGGTTTGAGTTTAAAACTTAAATTTACATTGCAATATAGCATCTGGTCTCTTTTAGACTGTTTTAGATTGCTTTTTTGCAATTTTTAAACCATAAAAATAATTTTAATGCAAATTTAAACAGATTTAGAACTGTTTTAACATGTTTTGGAACTATTTGATCAGTTCAGAACCATTTTAAACCATTTTAAAAACAAATTAAAATGTTTTAGAGCGTTTTAGAACCATTTTAAACCGTTGTTAAACCATTTATACACATTTAGAACCATTTAAACCCTTTTTGAACCATTTTAGAACCAGTTTTAGAACTGTTTTAGTATCGTTTTAAACCATTTTAGCACTATTTTAAACCGTTTTAGAGCATGTTAGAACTATTCTAACTCCATCAAGAGCCGTTTAACTCGTTTTATAATAGTTTTAGTACCGTTTAAAAACGTTTAAATCGGATTTTTACCAGTTTTCACCATAGTGTGACACATACTGTTTAGCTGTAATCAGGATCCGGATCCGTTCCGGGTTTTCCGCGGTACCCGGCTGTGTGAGGCCGGCCGCCATTTCACGACACGGACAAGTCGAGTCATGGCAGAACAATAACACACACAGTCCAGCGGGTATTCCCGGCTTTGTGGGAGCATTTCCACGCTCTGCTGCGTGGCTGTGGTTCAGTGCTGCGGTTGGTGGTTAATATAACATCTTAACTACAGAAATCGAGGCGAATACGTGGTATTTTGTGTGTTTTTCTGATATAAAATGCGGATTTAGTGTCGTTTTCCCTGCCGAGAGCTGAAGGTCCCCACTACGGTGAACTGACCACGCTGCCCATTAGCTAGCTAAGCTAACAGCACGTAGTAACGTTAGTCCACACAAAGAGATATAAATTAGCTTTAAAAGCCTTAAATTACTGTTTTAAGGTCATTTTAGTGAGTTTTTATTTGACTTTGTGTACAAATGTACTTAAATGCAGCTGTAGGTTAAAGGATAAACCTTAAAATTAGATTTGAAATATAGCTTCTGGTTTCTTTCAGGCACTTTTGTCGATTTATTTTTTTAACTGTACTAGGTGAATAAAATACTAATTTTTAAGACTAATATTAACTGATATACATTTGGTTTAAAGACACTTATTACTGTTTTTAGCTCATTTTATTTGGGTAGTGGTTGTCTTTTTGTATGTATGTACCTAAAAGCAGTTGTAGATTTAAGAATAGGCCTTAAAATTAGATAAATATAGCACATGGTCTCTTTTAGACAGTTTTGTAGTTTTTTTTTTACTTTTAAGTAAATAAAACATCCTTTTTTAAACGTTTTAACTGATATAAGTCACATTACTGTTTTTAGCTCATTTTATTTGGTTAGTAGTGGTCTTTTTGTAGTAATGTACATAAAAGCAGCTGTAGGTTAAAGTTTAAAACCTTGAAATTAGATTTAGAAAAATATAACACTAGCATCTGGTCTCTTTTAGACAGTTTTGTAGCCTTTTTTTACTGTAAAGTGAATCAAACCCCCTTTTTAAGACTTTTTAATTGATAAAAGTTTGTTTAAAGACATTTATTACTCATACTGTTATTAGCTAATTGTATCTGCTTAGTATTTGTCTTTTTGTATGAATGTACCTAAAAGCAGCTACACAAAGTAGATTACTTTTAAACCTTAAAATTAGATTTAAAAAAAAGCATCTGCTCTCTTAAAAAAAAAAACATTTAAGAATAACATCAGGCCCAAAAGCAGCTGTAGCTTTGAGGGCAAACCTTAAAATTACAACGAAACATAGCATCTGGTCTCTTTTAGACTGTTTTATAGCTTTTTTTGCTATATAAAGTAAATAAAGGTGCATGTAAACTTTTAATTAAACCACTATTTAGTAGATTACCAGTTAGATTTTTTTGCTGTAGTTTTAGCCTCTTTTAGACTGTAAGACCTAGCTAACCTACATTTCTACACTTTTATTCAGTTTCCTACTATCCCCACATATTGTTGTACATGTAATCTGCCCTTTAGGCAACATTTATTCCCTCAAAAAAAGAAAAAATAAGGTACAACCCATTAGTATCAATGTTAGCAAGAGAGCTGAAGGTCCCCACAATGGTGAACAGTGAATAAAAGCCCCCATAAACTCAATTAAACTACTACAGTTTAGTAGTAGGTTAGGCCTGCAGCATTTAGAATTTGGCCTCATTTAAGCTGTAAGACCCAAGTAGTAAGCTAACCATTTTTATAGCATTTTCTTTGTGCAGAGTGATTAAAAGTACCCATAAAGTCACAATATTCATATTATTAACAATGTAGGCAACATTTCATTCTCAGATCGAGAATGTATGAGTGCTACTAAATTAGCTAACACTAAAGTTAGCTAACGTAGCTAGCCCAGGAGCCTACTACTATTGTCTAGCCTCTTTTAGACTCTCAAATATACAGTTTTTGTAGTTTGGTTCTTGTGTAAACGGAGGAAATGCCCCCAAAAAAGTGACAATAATCAAGATATCCACCAAATAGGGATATCCACCATTTACTAGCACTGAAGCTAGCAAGGTTAGCTAACCCAGAAGCCTAAAGCTAATCTCTGGCCTATTTTAGAATTTTCCTAGTAGTATTTTTCTTGTACACATAAAATAAAAACTGCCAAAAAGTCGAATTGTTCCTTGTTATTCACCATTTTTTAGCTAACATATAGTCTCTTGTCTTGTAGCACTACAAGTGGCTAGCTAGCTAACACATGAAGCTAAAGCTAGCTAGTTAATTTAGTTTCAAATATGAAGCTTTCATAGCATTTTCCATGAACTGAGTAAATACATATATATACACAGTTTACATTTATGATATGTACAATGTTTTAAATTAATAAATAAATTGTATATTTGTGCTATATTAGTTTGTTCCATTAAGCACTGAAGTTAGCTTACCTAGAAGCCTAAAGCTAGTGTTTTGGCTAATTTTAGACAATTTTTGTAGCATTTACTTTTTACAGAGTGATTAAAAGTACCCAGAAAGTCACAATATTTATATTATCCACAATTTAGGGAACATTTCATCCTCAGAAAGAGAAATATGTGCTTGTATGAGTGCTACTAAATTAGCTAACGCTAAAGTTAGCTAACTTAGCTAGCCCAGTAGCCTACTGCTATTATCTGGCCTCTTTTAGACTCTCAAATATATTGTTTTTGCTGTTTTTTTCTTGTATAAACTGACCAAATGCTCTAACAAAATGAAGACTATAATGGTATCCACCATAAAAAGATATAAAGATCATTTAGTTTCACTTCACCTAGAAATAAAGTAAGCTAGCTAGCAAATCTAGGAGCTCAAATGTAACCTCTGGCCTTTTTTACAATCTCAAATACTCAGCTTTTGTAGCATTTCCATTAATAGACTGAATATATATATATGCATACACAGTTAAATTGTTCATGATATCCACCATTTAAAGTGATAAATAAGCTGTATATTTGTGCTGTATTATTTTTGTATGAGTGCTGCTACTGCAATTTATCTAATGTAGCACTGAAGTTAGCTAACTAGTTAGTATTTGGCCTATTTTTGTGCATTTTTGTAGCATTTATTTTGTACAGAGTAAATTAAGTCACACAAGAAGAATAAAAATAAGTCATAATATTTGTATTATTCACAATTTAGGGAACATTTCACCATCAGAAAGAGAGAAATATGTATTTTGTTCACACTAAATTTAGCTTGCCCAAGAGCCTACTGCTATTATCTGGCCTCTTTTACACTCTCTAATACACAGTTTTTGTAGGATTGGTCTTTAATAATCTGACCAAATGAACCAATAAAGTGACAGTAATCAAGATATCCACCACATAGGGATCATTTACTAGCACTGAAGCTAGCAAGGTTAGCTAACCCAGGACCCTAAAGCTAATCTCTGGCCTATTTTATAATCTCAAATACACATTTTTGTAGTATTGTCCTCGTCCTCATGCACTACAAATAGAGTTACCTAGCTAACACAAGAAGCTAAAGCTAGCTAGTTAATATTTGGCCAGATTTATAGTTTCAAATATGCAGCTTTCATAGCCTTTTCCATGAACTGACTGAATACATATGTCTACGCAGTTTACATTTATGATATCTACAATGTTTTAAAGTGATAAATATGTTGTATATTTGTGCTGTATTAGTTTATTCCATTTAGCACTGAAGTTAGCTGAACCAGGAGCATAATGAGCTAGTATTTGGCCTATTTTAGGATTTTTTTGTAGCATTTCCTTTACACATATTGAATAAAAGTCCAAATGAAGTGACAACATTCATATTATCCACAAGTTGGGGAACATTTTGTCCTCAGAAAGGCATAAATGTGTGTTTTTAACATGAAAGTTAGCTAACTTAGAAAGCCCTAAAGCTTACTGCTATTATCTGGCCTCCTTTACACTCTTGAATATACTGTTTTTGTAAAATTGTTCTTGTATAAACTGACAAAATAAATATATATGTATATGAATATGTATATAAATCTTGCTTTAATTCTCACTATTTTGTATTTTTGTGCAATATTTTGATTCTGTCTTTTGTTTTATCTACATTACGAATCCTGTGGTCTGTATTGAGTGTATTTTCTATTACGCTCTAATTCCACAACTAACACAGTTCTAAAAATGCCTTTAGAAAGCCTATACAATGCTTATTAATGTCTAGGTGTCGCATGTCACATAATTCCCTATATTTCCAGCATCATCCTGACTAAGCCTGGCCTTTAGACGGCCTTGGACTCGTCCTTGGTCTTGCACTTGGATGCGCTTAGTGAAATTAGACACATGCCTGTTAATATTAGCTAATATTAACTCGCTCAGATGCCCAGCTTACGTTAACGAAGCAGTAAATATCACGTACAGCTGCATAAAGCCTGTGTTTAAGTAAACCAAACACCGGCGGAGGCCCTATAGCGCGGGTCTGGCTTATTGAGAGTGGTGGAAATAGCCTTCTTTGTGTCTTTGACTTTGCGGCGTCATACATCACAATAGCATTACAGTTGCGCTTCTGTTTTGCGGCACACAAAAGTGCATTTAAATGGAAAAAGGCATTCTGGGACCTCATGCTAGGCTAATTGCTTTAGTGAGCTCAGCTTTGTTTTGAGTGAATTGGATTCATAGGTTGGAAACAATAGAATTGTGGTTGTTTTTGTTGACCCTGCACCCCTTTCACCCATTTTACAACAGTGTAATGTGCAGCTTGTTGTAGTTTTAGTGTAATTAAAGCAGCAGTCCTTAAGATTTCTTTCTTTTAATTTGGTACTTTAGTGGTAATGCTAAGTGGCACGAGGATAGGAAGACAAAATATTATAACAAATAGTACCAGTGTGCTTCTACTATACCTGTAAAGCCATACACAGTGGTGTAAAAAAAAGTGTTTGCCCCCTTACATAGGCCTGTCACGATAAAATGTTTTTTTGTGAATGATATGTTGTTCCAGAAATTATTGCGATAAACATTTACGCACCTAATTTTGGAACCCAAAAAGTTCCCAGCTTGAATCAAGGTATATATGTATATACACTCACCATGATTTGTAGCCCCGGTCTGTCCCAGCTGGCCCGCGTTGGACCAACATAAAGAACCTTACCGAGGCAACACAAACCTAAGAGACACTAAAGTTAAGCGACTAGAGCCGCGCTGGCCCGTTACTATGTTTCTTTAAGTTATTTTTAAGTGTTGATGGAGGGCATTTTTCCTAATAAAGGTGCCATTTGAGTTTGTTTACTCCCTGTGTCTGTGTCTCGCTGTGCTACTGCACTACCGGGTCACGATGGCCACCCTCAGATTTCTTTGTTTTTGCATTTTTGTCATACATTTTTACTAAACAGATTATCAAACAACCTTTAATATCTGACAAATATAACCTGAGAAAATAAAAAAAAACACTTTTTAAATAATGGTTTCATTTATTAATGGAAAAAATATCCAAACCAATCTATCCCTTTGTAAAAAAGTGTTTGCCCCCTATAAATTAACTGTGAGTTAAATTTCACTACTACACTACACAAGCAGGCCTAATTACTGCCAGACCTGTAGAATCAAGAAATCACTTATATAATAGAACCTGTCTGACAACATGAAGCAGATTAAAGATCTCAAAAACAGATGAGAAAACGTTGAAGTCATTGATCATCTATCAGTCTGGAAAAGGTTATAAAGTAATTTCTAAACCTTTGGGACTCCAGAGAACCACATTGATTCACTATTATTCACTAATGGAGAAAACATGGAACACTGGTGAACCTTCCCAGGAGTGACTGGCCAATCGAAAGGAGAACATGCCAAGATGCATGAAAACTGTGATTAAAAACCCAACCAAATAAATTCTGAACTCTTAAAACTTTATGAATATGAACTTGTTTTCTTTGCATTATTTGAGGTCTGAAAGATCTGCATCTTTTTTGTTATTTCAGACATTTCTACTTTTCTGCAAATAAATGCTCTAAATGACAAAATTCTGTTTGGGGGAAATGTTATCTGTAGTTTATAGATTATTTTTTTTTATTTTACTCAAACATAAACCTATAAATAGCAAAATCAGATAAACTAATTCAGAAACTGAAGTGGTCTCTTAATATTTTCCAGAGCTGTATATATATTCTGTGGTCTGGTAGGTCCCGGGACTGGGTTTTTCTAGCTACATGAGCATTTTACGATTTTCCTAGAATTGTAGTTGTTTTTGGCAACCCTGCACACCTTTCATCCACTTTAAGCAATGTAATGTGCAGTATATTGTAGTTTAGTGTAATTTAACATTTAGCATCTATGGTGCTGCTAATGGCTCTGATACAAGAGCTACTGCCAACATGGAGATCTTAGAAGAGCTAACTTGTCTTTACCTGCAAGTTCATGCATTTTTTAACCAAATATATGCAGAATTAGAACTGAAGAGAACTGGCAACATAAAAGATAGCCCAGCAGAGACCATTCAGAAAAGGACCCTTTACCACAACATACGTTTTAAAAGTACTTTTCTGCAAGTTCTCACCAAAAACTTACAGACTGTCACTTTAATGTAAAGTAGGCTATTCCTGATAAATGACCTTTGGTCTGGGTTACGGTGCTCGAGTACAAACAGAAAACTAGATAAATATTCCTCAACAACTCAAAGGTCAGGCTGCAAAATTGGACACAGACCTGGGCATTATCAGAACACTGGGCCTGTTAGAATCTTATAACTTTCTAAAAAAATAAACTAAGATTTTTAATTCTATTGACTATCATTTATAAGATTTTATAATAGTCATAAATCATATTTTACCCAGATTAATTACTTTTTATTTTCAACTAATGACTGTCATAAAACAACTGAGCGACCAACAGCTATACCATAGCAACCACTTATTAACATCTTAGCAACCAACAGCTATACCATAGGTACATGTTAGCAACCATTAAGCACCCGTTAACAACATCTTAACAACCAACAACTATACCTTAGCAACACTTTAGCTGTCTTTTAGCAACTGTATAGCAACATCTGAGCACCCAACAGCTATACAACAGGAACATGTTAGCAACCATCTAGCTACATCTTACCAACCAACAGCTATACCATAGCAACATTCTAGCAACCATCTAGGAACCACTTAGCAACATCTAAGCAACCAACAACTATACTGTAGCAAACTTCAGCAATCATCTAGCAACAGCTTATCAACATCTTAGCAACCAACAGCTATACCATAGCAACATTTTAACAACCACAACATATACCATTACCATCTAGTAACTGCTTTGCTGCATCTTATCAACCAACAGCTATACCATAGCAACATTCTAGCAACCATCTAGCAACAGCTTAGCAACATCTTAGCAACCAACACCTATACCATAGCAACACTTTAGCAACCATCTAGCAACAGCTTAGCAACATCTTAGCAACCAACAGCTATACCATAGCAACATTTTAACAACCACAACATATACCATTACCATCTAGTAACTGCTTTGCTGTATCTTACCAACCAACAGCTATACCATAGCAACATTCTAGCAACCATCTAGCAACAGCTTAGCAACATCTTAGCAACCAACACCTATACCATAGCAACACTTAAGCAACCATCTAGCAACAGCTTAGCAACATCTTAGCAACCAACAGCTATACCATAGCAACATTTTAACAACCACAACATATACCATTACCATCTAGTAACTGCTTAGCAACATCTTATCAACCAACAGCTATACCATAGCAACATTCTAGCAACCATCTAGGAACCACTTATCAACATCTTAGCAACCAACAGCTATACCATAGCAACACTTTAGCAACCATCTAGCAACAGCTTAGCAACATCTTAGCAACCAACAGCTATACCATAGCAACATTTTAACAACCACAACATATACCATTACCATCTAGTAACTGCTTAGCTGCATCTTACCAACCAACAGCTATACCATAGCAACATTCTAGCAACAGCTTAGCAACATCTTAGCAACCAACAGCTATACCATAGCAACACTTTAGCAACCGCTTTGCAACATCTTGGCAACCAACAACTGTCATAGGTACATTTCAGCAATCATCTAGAAAGCACTTAGCAATATCTTAGCAAGCAACAGCTACACCAAAGCAACGCTTTAGCAACTGCTTAGAAGCTTCCTACAACCAACAGCTATACCATAGCAACTCTTTAGCAACCGTTTAGCAACATCTTAGTTACCAACTGCTTAGCAGCATCTTAGCAACCACCTAGCAACATTTTAGCAACCTCAACTATGCCATAGCAACACTTTAACAACCATCTAGAAACTGCTTCACAACATCTTAGCAACCAACAACTATGCCATAGCAACACTTTAACAACCTTTTTTTTGTTCTGTTTGTTTCTGATTTTCAAAAAAACAAAAATGTATTGAAATAGGTCATATTATTACATTTATGATTTATTAATTTATTTAATTTTGTAATTATTTTTAAACAACTTTCTATGTTTTTACTTTCTTTAGTTATGCATTAATTATCAATTTTCATGTTACTTTATGTTTTAATTGATTTGTCGATTTAATTTAACTTCATGTGCAGTTTTAAATTCCAGTTCTATGTTTCTTTTTTAGGTGTTTTTATTATTTTAGTTGTTTTATTTGATTTTCTATTGTGCCTAACTGTAACTTTTTTTAATTTTACATTTTTGTTCTGATTTGTGCTAATATTTTATATGTTTTATATGCATAAAAACAATTTTAATGCACTTTTTTAGCTGCATTTATGAATATTATTGCTGGACATATAGGGTCTTCAGTCTCTTTGATGATAAAACAGTGAAAGTGATGTCACTGATATCAAAGGTTATTTAAGATCATCTGCCGAAAGCCTCCTCCAGATCCTTCATATGTAGCTTATAAAGAGTGGAGAAGTGGCTTTTTTGTCATTAATGCCCCAGAAAATTTGAAACACGTTAGAAAAACAATATTCACTGCTTTTTGTTATTTTTTTAAGCTTACATTAGCTTTTAATTAGCTTTTATTTTTTGTGTGTGTAAAAAATACTCTATAAATTAAGTGAATGATTATTTCTTAAAGGAGCGGAGTTTTCCCAAGAAGACGGGTTGGACAGGGAATTCTCAGACACAGAGGTTTAAATATTTTAATATTTTATATAGAAAATATCTAACGAATAATTGAAATGGCTAAATTATTAAAATAATACTTTTAAAACTAATTATGGTTGTTATTTAACCATTTAAAATAATTATTCATCTTAACCAGGCAGCTCTGCAGACATGCAGGCAAATAAATATCAAAGAAAACTGTATAAAATACCTTAAAAAAAAAAGATTAGCATTCCTCTGTATGTGTACAATAGTATTTTCACTCAGAAAAAAATATTGAAAATGTATTTCTACACAGTGTTAATATGAAATTTACACATTTAAAATACATTTTAAATACTAATTATATTTTACATACTAGATAAAATATCTACTTGGCAGCGGTTCTAAGTGTAATATGGGCTGCTCTGTTTTGTTCCTATATAAAATTACATTAATAGCCTATATTTAGTATATCCAAATATTTGTCCAGTTTAGTATAGGCCCATTTAAAAAGAATGTAATGTCATAAAGATAACACTAGATGGTAGTAAAGCTCTTTTTATTGTATTTAATGTGTACAGCTCTGGAAAAAATAAGAGAGCACTTCAGTTTCTGAATCAGTTTCTCTGATTTTGCTATTTATAGGTATATGTTTGAGTAAAATGAACATTGTTGTTTTATTCTATAAACTACAGACAACATTTCTCCCAAATTCCAAATAAAAATATTGTCATTTAGAGCATTTATTTACAGAAAATGAGAAATGACTGAAATAACAAAAAAAGATGCAGAGCTTTCAGACCTCAAATAATGCAAAGAAAAACATGTTTATGTTCATAAAGTTTTAAGAGCTCAGAAATCAATATTTGGTGGAATAACCCTGGTGGTTTTTAATCACAGTTTTTTTCATGCATCTTGGCATCATGTTCTCCTCCACCAGTCTTACACACTGCTTTTGGATAACTTTATGCTGCTTTACTCCTGGTGCAAAAATTCAAGCAGTTCAGTTTGGTGGTTTGATGGTTTGTGATCATCCATCTTCCTCTTGATTATATTCCAGAGGTTTTCAATTTGGTAAAATCAAACTCATTTTAAAGTGGTCTTATATATATATATATATACACTGTACATCTCTATATATAAGGTAGATACAGTACAGCAGTGCCAGTATAGTGTACAGTATAGTGTGTAAGAGAGCATGGCTTGTAATAGAGAATAATAAATGTAGAATAACAGTATTTTTTATTTTAATCTAATCATTACTGATTTCAAACAGCAAAATGGGTTTACATAATGAAGAAATACATTATATAATCAGTGCTTATATATATGTTGTTAAAATGTGTAATCACAGTTTACATATGCAGAATTTCTATTACTTTCTTTGAATACAATTTATTATAGACTTTTATAGTCTTTAAAGATGAGTTTTTATTCAAAAAACAAGTGAAATTCATAGGATGGTTCTTACCTTTTTCTTCCACAAGAGGGCACAGAGAGCTCAGAGAACGAGGCCTGGAGGAAATTACCGGTGAGTTTAGATAGAAAATACAGTGTCTACTTTTACAGTATCTACACAATGTCCTAAATACAGTATATAAGGCTATATATGGTTTAGATATTAAAGTAAAATAATAATAATAATAACAGTTTTTAATTCCACTACAGTCAGGTTATTAAAAGTCTTCTGTGTAATGAACAGTACTTGTGAATCTCAAAAAATCATTAAAAAGTTACTTTATTTCAGTAATTCAGTTCAAAATGTGAAACTCATATGTTATATAGATGTATTAAACTCAGAATTATCTATTTTAAGTGTTTATTTCTTTTATTGTTAATGATCATGGCTTCCAGCCAAAATAAATATATACAAATACGTTGCAAAAACGAAAAATAAAAAAGATTTGTATTGATTATTATGGAAAACAAAATATATAGTATAATAAAGACAATAATAATAATCACAATCTTACAAAAAAAAATAGTAATAATCAAAATTTTAAGAAAAAATAAACATCCTGCTCAAAATAAAAAAATATTAAACTAAATAACATTATCCAATACCATACAAGTCCACACAAAAAAGTGCACATAAAAAAAACTAAAATTAATCATGCCTTTTGCCCTAGGTAATGATTTTACAATTTCCAAACCCATGAAACTTAAAGAGTTAGCATTATGTCCTCCATTATTAAAGTGTCTAGCTACTGGCAATTTTTAATCTTTTTCCTGATTGCACATCTCACAAAGTTCACAAAGATTTCATTTTCCAGCAGGACTTGGCACACTGCCCACACTTCCAAAAGTACGGATTGGCCTTATATAATATTCTAATTTTCTGAGACACTGATTTTTGGGTTTTCATTGCCTGTAAGACAAAATAATCATCAACAATAAAAGAAATAAACGCTTAATATTGATCACTCTGTGTGTTTAATACATCTATATAATATGTGAGTTTCACTTTTTTTTTACTGAATTACTGAAATAAAGTAACTTTTTTATGATATTCTGAGAACTTTCTGAGATGCACTAGTATGGATACGGATTTCATTTTCCAGCAGGACTTGGCACACTGCCCACACTGCCAAAAGTACCAATTGGTCTTATATAATATTCTAATTTTCTGAGAAAATGATTTTTGGGTTTTCATTGGCCATAAGCCATAATCATCAACAATAAAAGAAATAAACACTTAAAATAGATGCGGATTTCATTTTCCAGCAGGACTTGGCACACTGCCCACACTTCCAAAAGTGCCAATTGTTCTTATATTATATTCTTATTTTCTGAAATACTGACTTTTTGTTTCATCAACAATTAAATAAATAAACGCTTAAAATAGATCACTCTGTGTTTAATACAACTATATAATATATGAGTTTCACTTTTCTGAACTGAATTACTGAAATAAAGGAACTTTTCAATGATATTCCAATTTTCTGAGATGCACTAGTAGGACCTGTGTGCATTTTTCACTAACCCTCCTCTCTGATTGGCTTAGTTTAGCTTTATAGTAATTGAATTCTGTAAATATTTTGAAAGCTGGTGTTGTTCTGCTTTCCTCAGAAGTGAAAGTGTTGATCTAGCTGTGACTCTAACGCCTCTCTGAATAAACCACTGAGCTCAAAGTCTAACCGGCCCTTTGAATTCCTTCCAGAAGCCGCCGCCGCCGCCCGCTCAGACTGAGCTGATAAATCACCACTGGAGTAAAAGTGAGAATAGCTGAAAGCACTCCTTCCCCTAATGAACTGTTCCTGTGGCTAACACGTGTTTACACTCGCTCATTACTTATTCACTCACTCTCACTCTCAGGTGTCTGTCTGCATTCTGCTGGAGAGAGGAGGAGGAGGAGGAGGAGGGGGGTAAGTTGATATATTCACACCTGTAGAGTAAATATTTAGGTCATCTAGAGTATGAAGGAACATATAAGGAATCATGTAGTAACTTAAAAAGTGTTAAACAAACCAAAATATACTCTAAAATACTCTTATCTGGGGAACTGTTAACTTTCTGAGGCTGATAACTCTTGCGCTTCCTTTTCTGGTGCGCTCCTGATGAGTGCCAGTTCCATCATTATAATGATTTTGATGGTCTTTGCGGTGGCTGCAGTTGAAATTCTTCTTTTTGTATTGACTGACCTTCATTTTTGCCATAATCTGGATTCGAACATTACTCAAATATTCACTATTCACTGTATACCTGTAACTCTACCTCTTCACTACTTTACTTGAACTGATGCTCTCAAACACTTTATTAAGAGACAAGAAATTCAAGTAATTAACTCTTGATGAGTTCAGCACAGCTGTTAACTGAAAGCCTGAATTCCAGGTGACTCTACCTCATAAAGCTGACTGAGAAAATCCAGCAGAGATGTGCAAAACTGTCTCTATCTAAACAAGAGGTGCTACTATGAAGTATTTAAAATATATAACATATTCTGGTTTGTTTAACACATGTTTAGTAAAAAGTCCAAACTTTTGACATTTATTGGAAAAAAAAAATCAAGAAAGCACTTTAGTTTCCAAAACTAAACCTAAAGAAACCAGTTTAGTTTCTTTAGTTTCCAAAATTACCCCTCAGGGATCAATAAAGTATCTATCTATCTATCTATCTATCTATCTATCTATCTATCTATCTATCTATCTATCTATCTATCTATCTATCTATCTATCTATCTATCTATCTATCTATCTATCTATCTATCTATCTATCTATCTATCTATCTATCTATCTATCTATCTATCTATCTATCTATCTAGTTTCTAAATCGATTTCTCTGATTTTGCTATTTATAGGTACATGTTTGAGTAAAATGAACATTGGTGTTTTATTCATATTATAAGAGTTTTAAGAGTTCAGAAATCAATATTTGGTGGAATAAACCTGGTTTTTAATCACAGTTTATTTTTCATGCATCTTGTCATCATGTTCTCCTCCACCAGTCTTACACACTGCTTTTGGATAACTTTATGCTGCTTTACTCCTGGTGCAAAAATTCAGACAGCAGTTCAGTTTGGTGGTTTGACGGTTTGTGATCATCCATCTTCCTCTTGATTATATTCCAGAGGTTTTCAATTTGGTCTCTTATTTTGTTCAGAGCTGTATATGAAACTGAAACTGAGACTCAGTTCTTAATCATGTTAATCTGAGCTAAAGGCTAAAGCTGCTGTTTCCATGTGGGTCAGCCAGACGTGACTCTTCCTGTAGCAGTTTTCTCCAGTTTCCAAGAGTCTTTTGAAGAAGGTGTAGGAAACAGGACTCACAGCTGTCTGGCTTCATCTTTAATTATTTTAAAGAAAAGACTTCTACTATATTTTTTTAGCGCATTGCTGTGAGGATTTGATTACATTCAACCACAAGAGGCCACACATGGCTGATATAAGGAATGGTGCCTATATCTTTTAATGGTTACTCATCTGCACAGTGAAGTCCTATTATTTTGAGCAGTATTTGCTAATAGGCAATGGACAAAGTGAATGCATTGATTAGTAGAATGGTGCAATATTGATAAATACAGGTGTAATGATCAGAAATCAGTGATATAGCATGCCATAAGATTAATTAAGCACTGTGTGTTTCCTATTGGAGTAGTTAGAGTAGGCATTAGGGTGCATTTGGCAATAATTCTCTGTATACAGGGACTAGACAAGCGAGTGTTCATTTGTGTGTTTGTGTGCATTTGCACACCTGTGTCAGCACTGTTGCTACAGTTTATACAGTCATATGAAAAAGTTTGGTCACCCCTATTAATCTTAATCATTTTTAGTTCTAAATATTTGGGTTTTTGCAACAGACATTTCAGTTTGATATATCTAATAACTGATGGACACAGTAATATTTCAGGATTGAAATGATGTTTATTGTACTAACAGAAAATGTGCAATATGCATTAATATGCACAAAACATTATCATTTTATTGATTTGAATACTCCTAACTATTTTTTACTGACTTACTGAAGCACAAAATTGGTTTGGTAACCTCATTGAGCTTTGAACTTCATAGCCAGGTGTATCCAATCATGAGAAAAGGTATTTAAGGTGGCCAATTGCAAGTTGTTCTCCAATTTGAATCTCCTCTGAAGAGTGGCATCATGGGCTCATCAAAACAACTCTCAAATGATCTAAAAACAAAGATTGTTCAACATAGTTGTTCAGGGGAAGGATACAAAAAGTTGTCTCAGAGATTTAACCTGTCAGTTTCCACTGTGAGGAACATAGTAAGGAAATGGAAGAGCACAGGGACAGTTCTTGTTAAGCCCAGAAGTGGCAGGCCAAGAAAAATATCAGAAAGGCAGAGAAGAAGAATGGTGAGAACAGTCAAGGACAATCCACAGACCACCTCCAAAGAGCTGCAGCATCATCTTGCTGCAGATGGTGTCACTGTGCATCGGTCAACAATACAGCGCACTTTGCACAAGGAGAAGCTGTATGGGAGAGTGATGCGAAGGAAGCCATTTCTGCACATGCCACAAAGAGAGTCGCCTGAGGTATGCTTCAGAGGAGATTTAAATAGAACAACTTGCAATGGGCCACCTTAAATACCTTTTCTCATGATTGGATACACCTGGCTATGAAGTTCAAATGTCAATGAGGTTACCAAACCAATTTTGTGCTTCAGTAAGTCAGTAAAAAGTAGTTAGGAATATTCAAATCAATAAAATGATAAGGGTGCCCATACTTTTGCAATATTGCACATTTTCTGTTAGTACAATAAACCTCATTTCAATCCTGAAATATTACTGTGTCCATCAGTTATTAGATATATCAAACTGAAATGGCTGTTGAGAACTGTTTAGAACTAAAATGATTAAGATTAATAGGGGTGCCCAAACTTTTTCATATGACTGTAGCTAAATGTAGCATGTATTAATATGGGTGTGTTTGGACATATAAGTGAGAGTCTTTGTCCTTTTAGAGAGACTTGCACTGCTGTTCTAACTAAGTAAAGGTCTTATTAATATTTAAACAGCTAGGAAACACTCCCGTCATGAGCTGCTGAGTACGACATTTGGTCTTGGGCCGTGACCCGACTGTCTGGGCAGGTGTGTGTGCGTGTGTGTGTGTGTGTGTGTGTGTGTGTGTGTGTGTGTGTGCGTGTTTTCATACATTTCCAGGACATTAGAAAAATTAGAAAATTCACCTGTCTAGTCAGGACCAGCGAAATAAGCTTATTGTTTCTAAAACCAGTTTTTATATATTCTACATTCACAAATAGGCCAAAACATTAAAACCACCTGCCTAATATTATGTAGGCCCTCTTGTGCTTCCAAAACAGCCTTGACCTAACGAGGCGTGGCCTACACAAGACTGCAAATGGGGTCCTGTGGTTTCTGGCACCAAGTTTTTAGCAGCAGATTCTTAATAATCATTAACAAGGACTCAATAAAGCCCTATAAGTTTTGGGTGGGGCCTTAAAGGAGAACTTAAAATGTAAAATTGACTTTTTGTGAAGTAAAACATAATAAAGAGTAATAACTTTTGTGAAATAGCACACCTCCGCTCTTCTGCAGCTTTCTAAAATCCATTCATTTTGTGCTTTTTGACCAGCACTCTTGACAACGGCCGCTTTGGGATATTTCGCATATTTTTGCCCCAATAAATCACTTTTTACATCGTTATTCAGGCTCAAAGTAGCTCCACACCTCCTTGCTAGAATCCGGAGAGCCCTGACATTTAAAACAAACCATTAATAACTTTAAAAGTGCACAAGAAGCTTATGATAAACCACTGTTTACATCTCATAACGCTAGTTTTCAGCTCCGAGCGCCGCCATCACTGTACTGATAATGACGTAGACATATATATACATAGACACCACATAGCCTGCCTCCTTCTGTAGCAACCGGCTGTTTAATACACCTATAATAATCACAACTATACCCATTTTTACCTGATTTTCACATAGTTTGGTTTGTTATGAAGTCATAGTAGGCTAAATGCAGAAATATAAAATTAGATGTAAAAACGAATTATTTTCTTTTTCTCTATTTTCAGAAGTTTTCATTTCCATTCCATACATTGCCTTTTGCAAGTTGGACTATACACAAAAATGGACAAATCTAAAAACTGAGAGAAGATTCGTCTTTTCATTTTTTTTTTAATTATATTTGCGAAACGCTGAAATAAAAAACTAGATAATAGCAAAAAATAAATAATTTTTTTTTTAGCAAATTGTGTTAAAAACAGCTGTTACAGTAGTTCACTTAAACTACAATGTATCATGTAACTTTACTTTTAGAAAGTAAATTAAATTACTACAAAAAAATTAAAGTAAATGTGTAACACGCTAAAAATTGTATATTATATTATATTGTACAGTATATTAAAATATATATTTTATACCCAAAGAAATATAGTACTAGAAGTGTATTTGTACTCTAATGTAAATAGATCACATATATATTTTACATCAATTCTTAGTACATTTCTAATATACCTGGTGTATAATAATAATAGTGATACTGTTGTAATACTCATTATTAAATGTATTATAATAATCTTACTGTAAGCTTATTTAAAATATGGGGTTACATACATGAAGTAGTTTAAACATGTTTAAATGTTACTTAAGTACAGTATATTTAAAATAATTCCATTTTAGTACAGTTAAGTACACTTAGCACAATTTAAATAAGACTTTTGTACTATTTTTATACTGTAATTAAAGTATAATAAGTACAAAAAAAAGTTGTTCCATTTTTTATCACTCTTTGAATATACTGATTAATAATAAGGTGGCTACAAGAACACTTTAGTGCACTATAGCATAATATTGCTTATAGGATACTTATAGGATCTCAGAGGTGGAAAGTAACTAATTACATTTACTCACATTACTGTAATTGAGTAATTTGTCAATTTTAAAGTTTTTTTTTTTAATTAGGTAATTTTACTTTTACTCAAGTACATTTTGATACAAGTAATTTACTTCGCTACATTGGAAAACTCCCTGTTGCTGAGTAACAAATGAAATGCTGGGAAAAAAAATTTGAATTAAAAAAAAAATTGAGTTTTGTTCTCCATGATGGCGCAGCTGAACTTTTCCCAGGAGTGTTTGTTACGGTTAGCGGGAGAGACGCTGTGTGAATCAGCTGTACTCTGGGAAACCGGTGTTCTGTCGAGTTATGCTACCCATCGATATGTGCTTCTTTACGACACTGCGCATGCACCGGCCAACAGTTTTTTTTGTATGTTTTCATGTTTTTAATGATATTCCTTAAGTTTTTATTGGGAACATTAAACATTAATCTGCTTGAATGTCAAAAAACATGTAAATATCAGTTAAAGCATAGCAATGGCAAGTTAAAAAATAATAATGAACTGTAAAACTATAACAATACGGTTTATAGTCGCCTATATGACCTTAACTTTTTAATAGTAAAGAAAAAAATATGGATCATAGAACCCTATACCACTTGTTCTTAAAAATGTTTTATGGGGTGGTCTGAACAAATACTGCCTGAAAGATCCAAATTATTTAATTTAATAATTATTTAATTTACGATTTGTACCTTTTTATATCAAATAAATAAAAGTAACTATGTAACTTTTACTCAAAGTAAATTTTTAATTGAGTACTTTTTTACTTTTACTCGAGTAGATTTTTAGATGGGTACTTTTACTTTTACTTGAGTAGAATTTTAGCAGAGTAAAAGTACTTTTGCTTAATTACAATTTTTCAGTACTTTTTCCACCTCTGTTTAATCAACAGTTTTTTCACTAGGGTGCTCAAGGCCAGCCCCCAGTTTCCTCATTCCCACTGCAGGGAGTGAACTAGCTCGGGTTTGTTGATCAACTAGAGGTCATCTCTGAGCCACAGTGCTGTG
Source organism: Astyanax mexicanus (assembly GCF_023375975.1). Lineage (NCBI taxonomy): Eukaryota > Metazoa > Chordata > Actinopteri > Characiformes > Acestrorhamphidae > Astyanax > Astyanax mexicanus. The sequence goes on along the minus strand of NC_064411.1, from coordinate 53,639,513 downwards.
TTTAATCTGAATAGAGCCGGGCTTTGTGTGCCGTCTCTGCTAGTCACTGACTGTTAGCGTCTGTGCTATGACAGACTGTAAGAGCCCTATATGAGCAGTAATGAAGAAATAAACAGAGATTACAGTACTGCCATTGTTTTTAATAGTGTTCTAATACATCTACACACTGTGAGAAATGGATTACACTAGGGGAGAGTGTGCTAGAGACAAAATATAGCCATTAAAATCTATTTGAGGCAACCACATTAAATTTAAAAACTTACAAAATGTCAGATTTAACCAATAGAACACGAGAGGGAGTGTGTTACCACGAATAACATCACGGCTGTGATTCGGTCGTAGATTATCACAGCCGTGATGTTATTGGTGATAACACACGACCTCGAGTGTTCTATTGCTTTTATACAACAGTTTTGTTTTTGTTTTTTTACAAAATGAATAAAGAAAATAAATCAAAGAACTTCAAGAAATTCAGTTTGAATATGCTTTAATATGGACTGTGCCTTCCGCCAAAAAGTAGTTCCACAAAAACTGTAACAGAACTGAAACTTAACTACATAACTTACAGTGTATGGTTCATACAGACTAACACCATGAAAGTTAGCTTGAAATCAAAATTGGGAATAAGTGAAGATGGTAATGTTAGGAGCGTGAAATAACGCTAATACTCTCCTCTCCTGCTCCGTGGAGTCGTCTTCAGGTGAACGCTGCGCATTTTTAGAGCATTTCTGCTTGTTTTGCTGGGTGGTGTTGGTGGTTTTAGCTAGCTCTTAGCTGTGGTTAGGTTAGCGTAGCTTGCTTTAGCTCAGCATTAGCTTAGCTTAGCCTAGCCTGGTTGGTTAGCGTTCTGGCTGTCAGACGGCATTAGCCGAACGATTTTCTTTCCCTTTTTTCCACAAAAGACGAGCCAGGGCTGCGGGCGAGCGTGCCGCGGCTGAGCACTAGCCTGTGCTAAGCTAACGCTGCTGCGGGTGTCCTGTGTGTATATACGCTGTTACTCGGCAACGCGGCGGAGTGATAATAGTTTAGTGTGAGAAGGACGTGATGTTATCACATATATCAGCACGGCTAGATCACTTCTCAACCAATCGGTCGGAACTAACTGTTGTATAATTTCTGATATAAACAAATTACAGTCTATTACATTAAAGCAGATTTCAGTTGTGATTGTTTAGGGACATATATCATATATAGGGTATATTACTATATCACATTTACTTTTTGATTTAAAAACAGTAGCAACATATGCTGCTTCAAAGACAACCCTTGTGAAAAAGCTGTATATTTAAATATAACAGTAGTTCACTTGAATTATATGCAGAAAATTAAAATATACTTTTTTCCCTTATACATGCATTTTTACCTAATTAATCTGTGTCCTGGTATACGTTAAAAATATATACTTTATTTGGATATATTATTTTTTTTACTGGTGATGTATTTAAATAAAAAAATAAAATAAAAGTATAAAAACTTATTATTATTATTATTGTATTTTTTTTTTTGTGTGTCATAGGAGCCCTGATGTCTACAATAAAATTGTACTTATTAATTTTGTGTTGCTCATACAAATTAAAACTGTGCTGATGAACCTTTTATATGTTAAAACTATACTTTAAAAGTTTACTTTTTAGGTGTGTGTAATCAAAATAACCTTAACAGCTTAACAGCCAGTGCTTGCAATGAGTTATCTCTTTTTTATGTTATTTTAAATATACTTTAATCACACTTTTAATATGTTTCAATGTTCAGTAGGACAGCTCACACAAATATACTACAATTAAATATATGTTTACTATATTCAGCATATAGCAAATCTATAGTACTTTAATGATAAACAAGTAGTAATTAAGTACAAATTAGTGGTTCCAAAATAGCATAATTTACACTTTTGCAAAATCATAAGCTGCATAAATTACAAGTGTTAGCAGGGCTTTACTGGGACAACCAGGGATTTTTCAACAAGACAATTCAAAACCACATGCTGCACAAATTACACATGTGGGACATTCCAGGATTTTGGTACATTTCCTGTCCCACCACTTAAATTTCAAATGTACATATCCAAAATATCTAAATGACTATTTTTTTGTGAAAAATGTACTTGTTATAAGACAAACTGTAAAATTTGGTGGAAAAATAAGCTTCTTAGATATTATTCAAATGACCGAATACCTTTGGACCGCCTCAAAAAATGGCCGTTTTCTCTTGTCCCACACATTGGGTGATCAACTCCTTTGGCAAATTTAACAATTAAAATAAGCTCTAAATAAATGACTTCCTCTTGTATATTGTTGATATGCATCTCCTTTACTTATGAAAATGTTACAGCTTTTATGCTGTTTTTATGTCGTGTCCCACAACATGCGCTCAACCCTGTTACCATAAGGAATTTTACCTGCAGAGAAAGAGTTAAAAATATTTGTCTACTGGAACAAAGGAAGTGACATCACAAGCACATTTTCTGCCCACATGGCAAGACCAAGAATAAGTGCTCTAACAATTTTCAAGTTTCTTTTCCAAATATGTTTGTCCAAGTTGTGTGTGTCACTCAGTGAACACAACCCTGTTACTCATATTGTAAGACTAATAATGAGTAGAGTCAAAATTTACTTTATATACTTATATAACCATGTTTGTGCTTGATCTTGTATACATAGCTAAATTTTACAGTTAGCATCTGTTTCTGCGTTAAACCACAACTTAGCCTAGATTTGCAACCCTGTTACTCACAACCCTGTTACTGTAAGTTACCAAATATATTGCATAATCTAATTTAAAAAACTGATTTGATACCTGAGCTTGACGAATTTAACTTTTTGATAGTCTATTACCTGTATTTAATAAATATATGACTAAAAATGATCAAATTGAAGATCAAATTTTCAGAATGACCACCCCTGAAATGTACCAAAATCCTGGAATGTCCCATATATAAACATAAAGCTGCTGGCATCTTTTTTCCCTCCAAGATGTTAAATATGCGTTAAATCTATGTGGAATATGGAGCTAGACTAGCATTCATTCCCTCCATTAAAGTTGTCTCATGTTTATGCTAAAACTTCTTTTACTCAGTTCTCTTTTTTTTATTCTCATTTAATCAAAACTACTCTAAGACATTATAATAAAGCAAGTCTGCCAGGCTTAAAACTCACTATATTATTATTATTATTGTCTTCCTCTGAAAAATACAGACAAATACATACAGGCATTTACATGTTTTGAATCATGATTTTCATCACGATTAATCACAGAATTTTGTTGTGATTAATACGATTAATTGTGTTAAATAAAGTGACTGACACCACTTCTAGCTAATATAAATATAATTCCATTTTTGCCAAACTAACACTGATTCTTTTTACGTTGAAGGTTTCGGCTTGAGAAGAAGAAAAGGTGTGATTAATCGTGATTAATCACGATTAATCATTTATAATCGTGATTATTTGCTGAATCCTGTTGTTGACAATATCATAAAACTTATTACAGACAATATTGTTTACGGAAATCACACTAATTAAAGCTAAAACTTAGTAAATTAATTAGTGATTGGATTTTAGTAATACTTTTTTGTAACGAAACTAACAAGTACATTTGTAATGAATACTTTCCTCACTATTATACTATTTCTAGAAGCTAAACCACTGAAAATACTGAAAGTATGTACCATTAAAAATGTTCTTAAACACATGTAGCAGCAGGAGACCCACCTATGTTCTTTACTTACTTCTTTACTTTACTATGTTCTTTATGTTCTTTATTTATTTGTTGTTTTTCCCGGATCTTTCTTTGTGAATTGAAGCTTCCTGTGGGAAATAATAAATGGTGGAGGATCCTACAGTACAGAAAGGTCACGTAAGGCCTGGTTAGTCCTGCATGGTTGGGTGTGCAGGGAGGGAAGGAGGGAGGGGTGGAAGGGGGGATGAAAAAGGAGGGAAAAGGGATTTGCACTTTCAGGCTAATGTAGGTAGACTGGGGGTTGGGGGGAATGACACTGCACTGAGTGGGAGGGACAGGAAGTCTCGGCGGGGGTCCGTAACGCCAACAAAGACCCAGCGGCCGCAGCGGATTGGAGAAACACCTCCAAACAGTTTAGCTCAGACTGGAGAAAACGGCGACACTTTCTTTACTTCTTTACCGTTAGAGGAGGAAACTACGTCTTAATTCTTTTTTCCTACATAGTAAATGAATACTGACGTGATCCAGAATATGAAAGAGCACATAAGGAATCATGTAGTAACTTAAAATTACTTTTAAACAAACCAAAATACTCTCTGAAGAACCATTTATATGCTCTTATCTGGGGTTTCTGTTCAGTTATCCAGTGCAATAGAGGTAATTCTTGCTCTTTCTGTCCCGGGGTTGGCCCTGATGAGTGCCAGTTTTATCATTATAATGTTTTGATTGTCTTTTCCTTGACTGTATCTGTCAGTGTATCTGCGTGCTTATATAACAATCAATTTGTTATTCTACCTGTCTATCTGTCTGCCTGTCCATGTATCTGTCTGTTGTTTTGCTGTCTTCTTATTGCTTTTTATGTCTGCCTGTGTCTTTCTGTCTGCCCCTCTATCTGTCCATCTGTATGTCTGTCAATCTGTTCATCTCTGTCTGTCAGTCAACCAGTCAGTCAGGCTGTCTGCCTATAAATCAGTTTATCAATCTACATGTCTATACAATCTATATCAATCTGTCTATCTATCTATCTATCTATCTATCTATCTATCTATCTATCTATCTATCTGTATGTCTGTATGTCTGTCTGTATCTGCCTGTTTATATAACAATCTGTCTGTCATTCTACCTGTTTAGCTGTCTATGTATCAGTCTGTCTGTTGTTGTATCTGTCTTTCTATTGCTTTGTCTGTCTGCCTTTATATGTCTGCCTGTGTCTTTCTGTTTGTCTGTCTGTCTATCTATTAATCAGATTGTCTGTGTGTCTGTCTTCTATCTATCTATCTATCTATCTATCTATCTATCTATCTATCTATCTATCTATCTGTATGCCTGCTATCTGTCTATGTATCTGTCTGTTGTTTTGCTGTATTTCTATTGCTTTGTCTGTCTGCCTTTATATGTCTGCCTGTGTCTGTCCATCTCTCTGTCTGTCAGGCTGTCTGACTATATTGCCTATATATTAATAAATGAATCTACCTGTCTATACAACAACTAGTCTGTCTGTCTATCTATCTGTCTGTCTATATAAGGAATAAAATATCTGTTGTCTACTTGGTGTTGTTTAGAAATATTTTAAAAAATGCAAATGCAAAAAAAAACACAATTACTCAAGTACTATTTCATCATCAGACATAGATTTAGCAACAAGCAGCTCAAATGGCCCTTAATGCCATTATTGTACTTCATATTTGCTCCTGTTACTATATTAAAGTTGTACATTATTTTTGGTAATATTTTAGGAATATATCCCCCCACCCTTTCTCTAGAAGTGAAAATGATCTCTGATAATTTACTGCCAGAATAATCCCTCAAACACACAATCCAGACCTTCTGCTGAGAAAATTAGATATGTGTCTCCTGGAGCAAGAGCAGCGAGGCTCGAATGAACATTTAATGTCCCTGACTGATGAATGTAATGGTTCCCTGCTAATGGAGTTCATAGCCATCACCTGCTGTCTGCGTAACCCAACGCTCGGCCAACTGGCCCAAACGCCGTAGCCTTATCAGCCCTGCCTCTACTGCTGCTCTGTTACTGCTCTATTACACACAGTACAGTACTGTACAGTACACACACCAAGAGCTACAGCTAAATACTGAGCAATTCAGAAACCATATAGATACACCATACAGTACAGCAGAGTATCAGCCCTGCCTCTACTGCTGCTCTATTACTGCTCTATTACACACAGTACAGTACAACCGCTTAGAGATACAGCTAAATACAGAGCATTCAGAAACCATGCAGATAAATCATACAGTACAGCACAGTATCAGCCCTGCCTCTGCTGCTGCTCTGTTACTGCTCTATTACACAGTACAGTACAGTACATTACAGTACACACACATAGAGCTACAGCTACATACAGAGCATTCAGAAACCATGCAGATAAATCATACAGTACAGCACAGTATCAGCCCTGCCTCTGCTGCTGCTCTGTTACTGCTCTATTACACAGTACAGTACAGTACACACACATAGAGCTGCAGCTATATACAGAGCATTCAGAAACCATACAGTACAGCACAGTATCAGCCCTGCCTCTACTGCTGCTCTATTACTGCTCTATTACACACAATACAGTACAGTACACACACAGAGCTACACCTATACAGATCACAAATACAGAGCATTTAGAAACCATACAGTACAGTAAAGTGTCAGCCCTGCCTCTACTGCTCTATTACACAGTACAGTACAGTACAGCACACACACATAGAGCTACAGCTAAATACAGAGCATTAAAACATACAGTACAGTACAGTATCAGCCCTGCTTCTGCTGCTGCTCTACTACTGCTCTATTACACACAGTACAGGACAGTACACACACATAGAGCTACAGCTAAATACAGAGCATTCAGACACCATAGAGATACATCATACAGTACTGCTGCTCTATTACACAAAGTACAGTACAGTACACACACCCAGAGCTACAGCTTAATACAAAGCATTCAGAAACCATGCAGATACACCATACAGTGAAGTACAGTATCAGCCCTGTCTCTACTGCTGCTCTGTTACTGCTCTATTACACACAGTACAGTACAGTATAGTACACACACCAAGAGCTACAGCTAAATACAGAGCATTCAGAAACCATACAGATACACCATACAGTACAGCAGAGTATCAGCACTGTCTCTACTGCAGCTCTCTTACTGCTCTATTACACACAGTACAGTAGAGTACACACACATAGAGCTACAACCAAATACAGAGAATTCAGAAACCTTGCAGATAAATCATACAGTACAGCACAGTATCAGCCCTGCCTCTACTGCTGCTCTGTTACTGCTCTATTACACACAGTAGAGTACGGTACAGTACACACACATAGAGCTACAGCTAAATACAGAGCATTCAGACACCATATAAATACATCATACAGTACTGCTGCACATATTTGCATATATTGCATATATCTGTCCATATATTTGTTAATATATCAACCAGTCTGTCTGTTTATCCACCTTTCTGTCTGTTTATTTTTCTTTCTATCTGTCTTTCTATCTGTCCCTCTCTATTTATATGTCTGTCTGCCTGTTTATATGACAAGCAGTATGTCTACTTGTCTGTCTCTCTCTGTCTTTTTGTCTGTCAACAGTTTGTCTATATTTCTGTCTATCTGTCTGCCTGTCTATTAATCAGCCTGGCTGTCTATCTTTCTGCCTGTCTTTTTGTCTGGCCATCTCTCTTTGTATGTCTGTCTGACTGTCTATCCATCTGCCTATATATTAATTAATCAATCAGTCTGTCTGTTTATCAGTTTGTCTTTTTTATATCTGTCTGTCAGTTTGTATATCTGTATTTCTGTTGTTCTATTGGTCAGTCTTTCTGTTTGCCTGTCTGTCATTCTATCTGGCCATCTCTATTTATATGTCTGTCTGTCTATCTGTCCATATATTTGTCTGTCTGTTTATTAATTTATGTGAAAATACATTAATTAGTCTGTCTGTCTGTGCTGTTGGAGAGACTACTCCACAGCGCCCTCTACACACAACACCCAGTAACTGCAGCATTAACTCACATTTCAGTCATAACTTAATATATGTTTTATTATTTTTATTATTTATTATTTTTTATTGATCAAACAAGATTTTATTCTTTTAAATAATATGTTAAATGAGCAGGTCAAAAGGTCAGTGTGTTTAATTCATGTGGAAATAAAATACACAGCTTTTAATCAAGACAATTCACTGCTTAATTTATATTATATTTATCAGTATATGTTGTGTATTTTATAATATCATGATTTTAACACTAAATAAAGCCATTTTTATGAAATTGATAATATGAGGGGCCGGAGCTCAAAGCCAGGTGATGTGTTCTGGGCAGAAGCTCTGGTGAGAAGTTCTGAATCTGATCCGTATCGCTTCCCACAGTTACATAATTACCACGCTCACATTTCCACACCCTGTTCAGACCAGCAGAGGAAGATTCCTCCTCACTATTGCTTTTCTCTTTTTCCCTTTTATTCACTGAAATCTTTAACAACCATGATAAACTTTCAGACCCTTTATAGTCTACATATACACTGATATGCCATGTGCCAGGAAGGCTAAAGAGCGCTGCACTGACCTGTGGGATATGTGTGTGTGGGGTGGCTAATCTGTTCACATGGACAATTTTAGCCAGATGCCACCGGTCACCATCATTAGCTGCCCTCTAAGGTATAAACTGGGGGAGGTATCAGTGTGCATTCAGCTGTCCCATGAGTTTTGGCACGCCACTGTAATTAATGTGATATGAATTAATTAGCCTTCATTTTCACTCGGAAACACACCCTCATTTTCAATCTAACAATAAAAGTAAAAATTCAAAATAAAAGCATAAGTAAATAAGGACAAGATAAAATATAAAGCAGTCAAATTAAAAATATTATTAAAAATGTATTGTTTTAAAAACAAATAAATAACAAAAGTAACTAAAAATAAAAAATAAAATAATTATAAAAAATAATGAACAATTAATAAATCTAATAATAAAAGGTGTATAATAATAAATAATGACAAAAAGGTCAAATAAAAGTAAAATAAATAAATAAAAGTTTTAAAAAGGTAAAAGAGAAAAATATGGTAACTCTTTACAACAAGGGTCACAAATAACAGTCTTTATCAGTACTTAAATTAGGTTGCATCTCATTATTAATTAACACTAGTTATTGAGGCACTAATAAACATTATTAAACAATTTTTCAAGTGTTGATGTGGTACTTAAGATGGTTGATGTGGTGTTGCTAGGTGTAAAATATTATTATTGATAGTGATAAAATTAATAACTTTAAATTATATATTATAATAAATATATTACAGAGTCAGGTTTCTAAATGTATCCAGTCAGAAGAGCCTCTCCGGTCTCCCTGTAGACTAAACTGTGTCAGAAATGTCGGGACGCTCAGGCTGGTGGTGATAGTGAACTGCGTGCGGGTGAACTGAGGTCAGTGTGATGTTATCAGGCAGGTGAACTGTGATTTATGGTGATTAGGGGCGGAGCTATAAGCCAGCAGAAGCTGAAACTGTTGCTGGATTTTAAAGCAGGTGAAGCTTTTCTTCATTAATCATTTATACAAAACAAGCACCTACATGCTGACTGTCTGACTGACTGTCTACTGCTAGCATTCCTTTATCTCTCTCTCTCTCTCTATCTCTATCTCTCTGTCTCTCTCTGTTTATTAATATGTCTCTCTCTATTCCTGTCTCCCTTTATGTCTCTGTCTCTTTCTTTCTCTTTCTCTCTCTACCTCTCTCTCTCTGTCTTCTTCTATTTATCTCTCTATCTTCCTTTATATATGTCTATCTCTCTCTCACTCTGTCTCTGTGTCTCTCTATCTATCTCTCTCTGTCTCTCTCAATCTCAGTCTCCCTCTCTCACTCCCTTTCTCCCTCTTCATCTATCTTTGTCTCCCTCTATCTCTCTCTATATATATATATATTTTGTCTTAATCTGTCTTCCTCTCTCTCTATCTCACTGTTTCTTTCTATATATCTTTGTCTCTCTCTATCTCTGTCTCTCTCTCTCTCTTTCTGTCTCACTCTCTCTCAATCTCTCTCTGTCTATCTCTCTCTGTTTCTTTCTCTCTATCTCTGTCTCCCTCTATCTACCTCGCTCTCTGTATGTTTCCCTCTCGTTCTATCTGTCTCTCTCTATCTCTTTTTATCTCTCTCTATCTCTCTCTGTCTCTCTCTATCTCTACCTCTATCTGTCTATCTCTATCTCTATCTATCTGTCTCCCTCTATCTTTTTCTCTCTATTTCTCTGTCTCCCTTTCCCTCTCTTTATCTCTCCCTCTCGCTCCCTCTTTCTCTATCTCACTTTCTGTTTCTCTCTCTCTGTCTCTTACTCTCTCTCCCTCTCTCACTATCTCACTCTCTTTCTCTATCTATCTCTATCTTCCTAAATCTCTCTCTCTCTGTCTCTCCCTGTCTTTCTCTGTCTCCCTCTATATCTCAGTTTTTTTCTCTCTGTCTCTCTCTCTATCTATCTATCTCTCTCTCCTACTCTCTCTATCTCTCTGTTTTTCTCTCAACTGTGTGCATGGTACAGCTTGATTTAGGGCGTTTCAGAGTGTCTTTGCTATCGTAACAGCAGGAAAAGTACACTGCCTGGCTCAAAACACACAAAGGCATGTATTAATTCTCTTAATTAATCATGGGTGTGGTTAATTTTGGGCGTAGCGTGAAATAAACCAATCAGCACGTCACTTGCCATTCCTTTTAAGAGCCAGGTGAGCTCTGACTTTGGCGGATTGCTATTTTAACGGTGCAGCTACCTGGAAACTGGTGTACCAGCTATTTCATTTTGTAATCTGTTTGTTGTTGATGTAAAATTTGGGATTGTGCACTGCTGCATGTCCATGTGTGTGCATAACCAACGGCGTGCCAGTGTTGCCAAGATAGCAATGAACGTCTGAGGTTGTATTCAGTCAGTGGAGCACCTGTGTTTTTGTTGCCAAGATAGCAATACACCAGAAATGTACCTGAATCAGTGTAGATCTATTCACAAGCACTGTTGCTTTTTAAACAATGCAGGAGAAATCGGTTACATTTACTGTTGGTGGGGTGTAAGATAGCAATAAGCATGGGCAATTCATCAGTCCAATGATGGCATGTCTAGCCATCAATGATCTTTCACTAAGAGGTACACTACCCAAAAGTAGCCTCTGCGAGCACTCTCTTTTTATATTGCATCATGGTACAAAAAAAAACACTTTAACGCCCCCTTGTGGCAAGACCCAGTGTCTGTAATCAGCAATCTAAGACCACCCCCTCTCTCTCTCCTTTTTTCTCTCTCTATCTTCCATCATCTATCTCTCTCTCTCTCGTTCTGTGTCTCTCACTCCCCCACTCTCTCGCTCTCCAAGGGCATCATGCTTTATTTATGACTTCACACTCTCTGTGGGAAGGACAGGAAGACTTGGGTTTCATAATCCACAGTCTTCTATCGAAAATCTCTATCTCTCTCTTTCTCTCTCTCTTTCTTTTTCTGTCTGTCTTTCTATATCATCCTCCAGGTAGGTCTGAGCAATACTTCTTCCAAGATAGTGTCGCTGTCGTTCTATTTAACTTCTAATGTACATTTTAACCTCCTAAGACCTCTTTGCTATTTGGGCTAATTGGCACCAGATTAGTGTCAAAACAAAGAATTATCTTTTTACATGAGGACTTTAGTTTTATATTTCGATAGAACACAATGAAGTCACAATTAGTAACGGTGTGTCAAAAATTTATTTTGTGCCTGAACAAATGTTAAACTCTTCAGCCACCACTAGGTGGCAGTATAATGGCCTCATATGTGGACACTAGGCCTTTGTAGAGCAAAATTTAGTGTTGTGTTCTAGACAACCCAAAATGCGATGTCCACACATATGGACGTCAGGTCTGAGGAGGTTAACTCTAATGTACATTAATATAAAGATTTTATTATGAGTTATTTTAGCCAAGTTCTATTAATTAGAATAATTCTGGGGTCAAACAAAATCCAGTCCTATTTCAACACCCAATGTTGCCAGGTATTGAACACAATAGCAGGCAAACACAGTGTACCGCAGCCTATGTATCCTTCTAAAAAGCCTTTCGAGTAAAGACAGATTAAAACGACAGTAAATATTGCCAATGCACTTAATAAATGGAGCCCAGAAGGACTACAAGACAGATGCCGAGCTGTTAATTTTCTCCCGAACAGGTAACATAGTCATAGTCATAGATAGGAAATTTCTCACAAACACCAGTAGAAATGCATATTACATTATTTCAACATTATTATTTGAGTTAGGTTAAGTGATCCAGACTAGTGCTGGCTTTAACTCTAATGTACATCAATATAAAGATTTTATTTTAGGTTATTTTAGCCCATTTAGCCCATTTCTATTCTGCTGTTGGATCTCTATATAACTAAATATACACTTGATCTAACTGTCCCTGTATTTATAGTACATAAAAATGCTTTTTTAAAGCTAGTATGTTCACTGAATAGTTTGTTATAGTGCAGATATCTTTTTGTGCTTTAGCTTATGATTCATACCCACTGCCCTGTCCATTTCCTAGTCCTATTTCCACACCCCAGGTTGCCAGGTATTCAACACAATAGCAGGCAAACACAGTGTGCCGCAGCCTATGTATCCTTCTGAAAAGCTTCTTGAGCAAAGACAGATTAAAACGAGGGTAAATATTGTCAATGCGTTTGATAGATGGAGCCCAGAAGGACTACAAGACAGATGCAGAGCTGTTAATTTTCTCCCGAACAGGTAACATAGTCATGGTCATAGATAGGTAATTTCTCACAAACACTAGTAGAAATGCATCTTACATGTTTTCAACATTATTATTTGAGTTAGGTTAAGTGATCCAGACTAGTGCTCGCTCTAACTCTAATGTACATCAATATAAAGATTTTATTTTAGGTTATTTTAGCCCATTTCTATTCCGCTGTTGGATCTCTATATAACTAAAAATACACTTGATCTAACTGTCCCGGTATTTATAGTACATAAAAATGCTTTTTTAAAGCTAGTATGTTCTTTGAAATGTTTGTTATAGTGCAGATATCACTGCCCTGTCCATTTCCTAGTCCTATTTCCACACCCCAGGTTGCCAGGTATGGAACACAGTAGCAGGCAAACACAGAGTGCCGTAGCCTATGTATCCTTCTAAAAAGCTTCTCGAGCAAAGACAGATTAAAATGACAGTAAATATTGCCAATGTGTTTGATAGATGGAGACAATTTAGAGCCCAGAAGGACTACAAGACAGATGCCAAGCTGCTAATTTTCTCCTGAACAGGTAACTTTAAGCGTTGAGTTTTAATTAAGGTTAGCTAAGGGCATTTAACAGCATTTCAACATTATTTGAGTTAGGTTAAGTGATCCAAACTAGTGCTGGCTAACACTATTATGCAGACAGACCACAGCTATACTTGGACGCAGTAATGGGTTGTTTTGTTGGGTTTTGTTGAGTTATCAATCGATAATTTGCTCAGTCCTGCTCTACCAATCAGCATTCAGATCACCTCTCAGGGACAGAGGTGGTCTCAGTCCGGCTCGGAGCTGCAGGATTTATACGTCATCTGTCATCATCCTTACAGTGTGCTGTCCTCAGCCTGGCCGGCGGGCCGCCTGCGGTCCATCTGCAGCTCATCTTTATCTTCTGTAGTCTTTCCCTGGTTACATATACATCACACACACACACACACACACACTCCAGCAACACCCACAGCATCATTACAGTACATCACACACTGATTAAACACACAACACAGGCTTAAATACACACATTACAGATAATCAGTGTAATAGAGTGTGTTTAATGCATCAAAACTATACTAATAATCTGAAAATAATACAAATCTTAATCTTAATCTAATTCTTAAAGAAACAACTTATATAATACAACTAACTTATTATTGCTGATAATACTGTACCCACCCAGAGAGAGCAAGGCCAATTGTGCTCTCTTTTAGGGCTCCGACGGCTGATGGCAAGCTGAATGAACGGGATTCGAACCAGTGAACCATTCGAACCAGTGGCCCGCTGGACTACTCTGCACCATGGTGTTTTTTTTTTTTTTTTGCACAGATAAGATTATTATTATTATTGTACGATTATTAGTACACAACACTACTACCAATAATTTAAGTGTTTAATTGTGTAATGTTTTTGTGTAAAGCTTATTTTCTACTTACTTATATATTCAGTCAGTATAGCACATACAATATATAACATAAGCAAATAATATTTTTTTTACATAATAAAATAAAACAGTAAATATTAGTTATTAATAAATATAAATAATTGTATTGTTTGGAAACCAGCTGAAATATCATATCAACCACCTACAGTACCACAAAAACATGGCAAAAACGCACTAGGGACTGCATAGCAACAGCCTAGCAACTGCCTGGAAAGTGATAAGCTAAACAAAGATGTTTTTTTCAGAAACACATTGTTCTCATTAAATATATATTTATATAATATTACTGTATTAATACTAATACTATATAATAATGACTAGAATATAATAATAATTGGTGATGTTTTTTGTACAATTCAATATTTTATATTTTAATATTATTATTACACAATATCATTAATAATAATTACTATAATTGTTTAGTATTTAGTTGAGTAATAATGCTGATATAAATTAATATTATTAATACATATTTCTCATTAAAAACAATGTTGATATAAAATTACTGTGTTTATACTAATGCTATATAATATAGACTAGAATATAATAATGCATTTTATTAAATTTAGCAATCCTAAATATTCTAATTTCACATGATATTTACAGTACAAATCATAACATTTTATTTAAGGGTTGTATAAGATAATAATAATACTGCTATGAATTAATATTATTAACCAAATTATTAGTAATTGTTAAATATATTAATTATTAATATAATTTTAAAAAAGCCAAGACAAGATAATCCTTTATTGGTATTTGGTGGTGTTTTTTTTTTTTTTTTTTTGCACAATTAAGATTATTATTATTTTATGATTATTAGTATACAGTACTACTACCAATAATTAAAGAGTGTTTAATTGTGTAATGCTTTTGTGTAAAGCTTATTTTCTACTTTATTCAGTATTTATTCAGTCTATATAACATATAATATAAGCAAATAATAATTTAATATAATATACATGAATTCATTTATTACATATTTTATATAGACAATTATTATAACAAATAAGTAAGTAGAAAAAAGGTACGTTTTGTTAATAATTATATATTTTACTGCTTTTCTTTTCCATTTTGAGTAAATTTTCTAAATCCTCATTAATAATGAATGTTGTATTTGATGTTTATTCAGTGTTGTGTATTTTACGGTGGTGATCTGCAGTGTGATGAGTGTGCGGGTTTTACTCTGATTGTAATGGAATATGAGCATCGTTTGCATGTGATGAAATATGCAGCAGTATAACATGTCTCCTGTTACTGTGAGTTATGTGAGTGTGCTGTAATGTGATTTCCCACTAGAGGGAAGAAGCAGGGCTGCTGTAGACGCTGATACTGGATGAGTTAAAGGGATTCAGGCTTTTTCTGAGGGGTTTCTTCCAGCAGGCAGTGCTAGAGAGCCTCGGCTGAGGGTTAATACATAATATCAAGCATAACATTATGACCACCTTGTTTCTGGGCCCATTTATCAATTTTTGTATCTCCACTGATCATATAGGACACTGTGTAGTTGTATAATAATTACAGACTGTATTCATGTATCTGTTTCTCTGTGTACTTTATTATTATTATCCTTCTTTCACTGTTGGTGGACTATTCACAGTCCAGCAATAACACTGAGGTGTTTAAAAACTCCAGCAGCACTGCTGCATCTGATCCAGTCGTGCACAAACAAATAACATTATTTGGTCATAATGTTTTGCTTGTTTGGTGTACTGTATATATGCATGTACACATATATTTAATGACCTATTTTGACCATTTTCTTATGTTTCAAAGGTCTATATGAGGCCCAGACGTCCAGCCTTCACCCCTTTTAAGCCCAGAACACAATATAATACTTATAATAAAAGTAAAGACATTTATAATGAGCATAATATGCAATAATAATAGCAATTACTGGATCGTTTGTGGTAATTCATCTCATTTCCACAGCTTCACTTAGCTAAACTGTAGTCAGGCTAGAGTTTCAGCACAAAATCGAAAGATAAAGACATGTTTGATACATATGAAGCTTGCTTCTATAGTTTAGCCTGGAGGCTGCTAAGCTAATGTTGCCAACAAAACTGTCGTCAACAATCTAATCTCTGTAAACTAGGGTCGTTTAAGGCATTTGTACTTTTCTAAAATGATTGTGATTTTTTTTATTTTTTTGAGGGGCGGTCACATAGTTTTTCATTGCATTCAATTCATAACCAGTGGTTGTCTGGGGGCCCTAGGCCAGTTCGGGGCCCTAGGCAATTGACAGCCTGCATGACTAGCTGCAGAAGAGTGATTGGAACCTGAGTTCAGTGATTTGGATGGTGAGCGAACACATTTGACATTATAGTGTATTGACTTAATGACTAAACTAACCAAACTAACCTGTATTAAACTAACTAACTGACGGGAAAGTCAATTTTACCAAATTGAAAACCTCTGGAATATAATCAAGAGGAAGATGGATGATCACAAGCCATCAAACCAAACTGAACTTCATTGTCTATGCCTTTTATGCATTTGAAGCTGAGCAAGTACTTTTCCCATTGCAAAGACTCACGGACACGCCTTAAATCAAGCTGCACAGTGCACAGTAGACGGCTCGCCCACAGAGAACTAAAATAGGGACTGCTAGTCTATATAATGAACTCGTTTCCCCAAGCTGAACTGCTTAGATTTCATGCACCAGGAGTAAAGCAGCATAAAGTTATCCAAAAGCAGTGTGTAAGACTGGTGGAGGAGAACATGATGCCAAGATGCATGATTAAAAACTGTGATTCAAAAACCACCAGGGTTATTCCACCAAATATTGATTTCTGAACTCTTAAAAATATTTATGAATATGAACTTGTTGTTTTCTTTGCATTATTTGGAGTCTGAAAGCTCTGCATCTTTTTTGTTATTTCAGCCATTTCTCATTTTCTGCAAATAAATGCTCTAAATGAGAATATTTTTATTTGGAATTTGGGAGAAATGTTGTCTGTAGTTTATAGAATAAAACTACAATGTTCATTTTACTCAAATATATACCTATAAATAGCAAAATCAGAGAAACTGATTCAGAAACTGAAGTGGTCTTTTGATTTTTTACAGAGATGTATTTTGACCAGATGCTCCATCTGTGAAACGTTCCCGCCTCCTACACCTTTAAGAGTCTGTGGTGTTAACTGTGTTTTCCCCAGCGTCCTCGCGGTCCCCAGGGGGCATAGTATATGTGTGTGTCTGTGTGTGTGTGTGTGTGTGTGTGCGTACAGCGTCAGATACACTGAAAAACACTTCCTGGTGAGTAGGCAGCGAGGACCTGTGCATGTGACGGCCTGTCAGAGGGGAACGAGGAGCTCTGCTGCTGCACAAGAGAATTACCTGCTCGGGGAAACAAGTTTATCATATAGACTAGGGGTCCCTATTTAAGCCATCTGTGGGTGAGCCCTCAATCGTGCACCGTGCAGCTGGATTTAGGGCGTGTCTTTGCTATCATAACGACGGGAAAAGTACACCTTGCTCAGCTCCAAATGTGCAAAATGCATGAATTTAATTGGTGTGGTTATTTTTGTGCGTAACATGCAATAAACCAATCAGCGTGTCACTTACCTTGCTATTACCTTTAAGAGCCAGGTGAGAGACTTTGGCAGATTGCTATTTTAATGGCGCAGCTACCTGGACATGTCCAACACTTCTCATCAGAGGAAACTGACCTGCTGACTCACGCTGTGAAGTTGTGTGATCAGCTCATTTACGGGAACAGCAGTTATATTTTATTTTGTATTCTGTTTATTGTTGCCAAGATAGCAATGAACATCTGACTGTTGATTGTCTTGGTCTGTGTAGGTTGTATTCAGTCAGTGAATGAATGAATGAAGTTCAACTTATATGGCGTCTTTCTAGAAACCCATATTTACACATATTACACACAACCATTCATACTCAGCATTCATCCACACGCTGATGAAAAGTGGCAGCCAATAGCGCACAGCGTACTCTCAACCAGAAACGACTGTCCACATCCATCATACAAACATTTACTTACGTCATAAAAACTTACATACATACCACACACTTTACACATACACACCAGATCTGGGCAATTTAGAATATCCAATTTACCTAAACTTGATGTTTTTGGACTTTGGGAGTCCTCAGAAAAAACCCTGTATATTTTGTTGCCAAGATAGCAATACTGCAGAAATTTAACACAGATATATATTTACATGCACTGTTGCTACTTAACTGACGCAACTGGAAAGAATTAAAATAGACTGTTGGCAAGGCTGTAAGATAGCAATAAGCATTGTGACGCTCTGAATATTTTGGTGGACTACTCTCACGCTTTCATGCGCTGAACAGTGGAGTACCTGGTACCCTAAGAAGGATGGGCTATAACAGCATTAGGGCATTTTTTTCAGCCAAGAACAGAAAGCTGAGGCTGCAGAAAGTTAAGGGCACAGACTTATCAACCCTATACATCTAAAAAATGGAAAAAAAAAAAATTTCTATTTCTGCTGAGAATCCATGCAGGACCCATCCTGCTCTGGTTCAAAAGTGGAGATGGCTGTGTACTGTTGTATACTGTATACTGGGTATACTGTATTAGCACACCTTGGGACATTGATACCAACCAATCATGAAACATGGCTTCAATGCCATACACACTGAATGTATATATGTATGTATGTATATATGTATATGTGTATGTCTGTAGTATTATTATTAGCGTGCACCCACGTGTTCTTGGCTTTAGCTTTACTTAAAAATGGAAATATCCAAGATACTTAAGAGATAAGTTAAGAGAAATGTCACCTGCCGCCTCTCCCGAGAGGTGGTGCTTTTCATGGCGGGGGTTCAGATTTCGGTGCGTTATTAAAATAAAAGTTTATTTTAAAGCAATTTCTGCTTTTTCTATGGTATATTTTTTGGGGTGGCAAATCAACCTATTTCTGATTTGGTGGACACATCCCACCCATCCCCCCATCGGTTCCTACACCAATGGCACAGTATAATGCATTTTTGTGATTCCTTGTAGAAACACAGTTTTTCCACCTCTACTTTAAGTCTTGCTGTTTTTCCGGAGGTGTGTGAGTGTAATTTGGGTCTGTTCTGCTAATTGTATTCTCTAGGTGTTGATTATCACGGCCCTCCACTGACGACACACTCTAACGCTCTATTAACAGTTCAGACTCATTCACACACAGCGCCAGCGAATTTACACAACAACACACACACTGCAGCAGTTTACGCTAATGCTAGGAAAGGCCATCTGAACCACTTTAATTAAAAACTGTGTAATCAATGCCTAAAAACAATATAAACATCATGTTAAAAGGCATATTCTGTACCAAATTGAAAACCTCTGGAATATAATCAAGAGGAAGATGGATGATCACAAGCCATCAAACCAAACTGAACTTTTTGTACCAGGAGTAAAGGCATAAAGTTATCCAAAAGCAGTGTGTAAGACTGGTGGAGGAGAACATGCCAAGATGCATGAAAACCACCAAATATTCTTACTAACTAACTTTATGAATATGAACTTGTTTTCTTTGCATTGTTTGAGGTCTGAAAGCTCTGCATCATTTTTGTTATTTCATCCATTTTTAATGTTTTGCAATTAAATGCTCTTAATGACATTTTTTTTTATTTGGAATTTGGGAGGAATTAGTCTTTCTACACTCTAATGTTCGTAAGCTAATCTGAAGCTTCATGAAGTTTCTGTATTGTAACGAGTAATGATGAAGTACACAAACAATGTATCAAAGTAAAAGTAGTAATTACACTCATCCAAAATATGTAGTGAAGTAAAAATAATACTGCAGTAAATACAGATACAGCATTTTAGTACTTAAATACAGTAGTGAAGTACTTCTACTATTCGTTACTATATTTCCCTGGCTAATATGATGTAGGCCAAATAAGCAGATATGTAAAAAGGCTGGTGCTTTTGTACATATGTCTTTAAGACTAGTATATGTATATGACCTCTAATCTTATTGGCTGGCCTGTACTAAATTATAATAGTGGAGCTAATCTGCTGTAGGCTGAATAGTTAGGTATGTAAAAACAGCAAATTCTAGAATTTAAAAAGTTTTAAGCATAAAACCAACTGTCTTTTGTGTTAAAATTTCTTGATGAATGAAAATTACCTGAAATAAACTGTTTTTACATTGATTTCCTTTGACAGTTAAGATTTTAAAATTTCTATTTTGGAGATATGTTATACAGTACTTTAAATGGAGATTCTTCATTTTTCTGTTTCAAACATCTAGAACTACTAGCTTTAAAAAGCAGTTAAAAAAACATATTTTTAGCTTAGCTTTGTATTAGCTTCTTATCTGTTCTTTGTTTTTATTTAATTGTTTTATTTGAATGACCTTGTTGTTCTTTTTTATGTTTATTTTATTCTTTACTTTATTTTAATATTTATTGTCTTTTATCTATTTAGTATTACTTCATTATACCTTTAGTTTAATAATTGTTTTTATTTGTTTTATATTACTTATTGTTTTACATTTTTCTGTTTTATTTAATTTCATTTTGAAGCACTTTGAGCTGCATTTGCTTTGCATTTTAAGTCAATTTTATTACTATAAGGGATATGTAGTCTAGGACTAGGCTTAATCCCTGTCTTGGAAATTGACCCATCAATGTTTATTGTACAGTTGGGATCTCATAAAGTTATTTAATGTAGAGTTTTGTCTCCATTAAGATAAACTTCTTCTCCAACCTCCTTCCCAGATCTGCCTTCCTCTATCTCTCTGCAAGCAGATAATCTGCTCCAACTTAATCCCAACTAATCAACCCCCAGCTCCTCATCAGCCTGATCACCTGGATCAGGTGTGTCGGATCCGGGCTGGAGCTGAACCCTGCAGCCCAGCAGCCGAGCGGATCTCCAGCCGGTCCAAAAACTGCACATTCGAATCCGGATCCGAATGTGAATCCGGGTTTTGCAGTTTACCACTGTCTGAAAATGTGACTGACGCGGTGCTCAGCCAATAGCGTGACTCTGGGGGGGAGCTCGTGGCGTGGCGTACCATAGCCGTAGTTTCGGCCAGCCAATCAGATCGCCTCGCAGTGGGCGGGTACGCTCAGGGAGCCAATCAGAAGCGGCTGTGTTTGAACGGCGTCGTCGTCAGAGCAGAATTTGAATGTAGGTTATGATGGAGGAGCTGAAATCCCCCTCCTTTCTCCTTCCTCCCTCCCTTTTTTTCTCTCTCTCTTTCTCTTTCTATCTACCTCTCTCTCTTTCCCTTTGTTCAAAAAAACATCGACGCTGTTAAACGTTCAAACTACGGTTTCTAAAAAAAATCCAGTCCTAAAAAAAACCGCTTAAACGCGCACATCAACAAACTGCCGCACATTGATCCGAATTTAAAAGATTGAGATCAGACGCGTGGGTTTTTATTTAATTATTTATATACTTATATATGTATAACACGAGCACAATGGCGTTTTATGTATCCACATATAATCCACATATTCACCGACCCCATTAAACACGGCCACGCACTAAGATGCGTTATTAATATAAATGCGCATTTATTGGAATTCGCATTGTGTATGAACGAGGCTTTTAGCATTTTTAAAACAATAAAAACGCTTTTAAAGCTGCTCCGTTTCCCCGTTTTTGATCACCTTCTTTGTGCGGTGTTCAGCGCGGACGGGGGCGGGGAGGATGTGGAGGGGGGGGGGGGGGGGCGGTATTTGCACTTTGTGCGCAGCGCACTGCGAATTTTACGCAACAAAAAAAATGGAAGTAGGAAGGAGAGAAAAAAAGATGGGGGGGGGGGGGGGCACGTGTTAATTAATGTATTAATGCTATCTTTGTCTTCCAAATTGTAAAAAAATAATGTATATAGAAATGTATATATTTTGAAGTAGTGACATTTATGTTGCTGAATAGGTGATTAAAGGTTAATGTTGGTATAAATAACTTGTAGTAAATTAACTCAACAGTACGATCAATATGAATTAATGAATGTATATTAATCTATGTATCTATCTATGTATCTATCTATGTATATATATATAGAGAGAGAGAGAGACAGAGAGAGAGGGGAGGGGGGGTATTAAAACTGTGCTACCGCGTTAAAAATATTAATGATATGCGTGTGTATATATATTATATAAATATATATTTATACATATAAATAAATAAATAAATATATATATATATATATATATATATATATATATATATATATATATATATATATATATATATATACGTGTGTGTTGGTGTTCGTGTGTGTGTTCTTTTCCCTTTTAGAAATACTATCCATTGTTCCACTCCACGGCGCAAAAGCCCCCGCCCCCAAACGCCCTCCGCCAATCACACATCTCGTCCCCGCCCCCTCCACTCCGCCCACCGCTCTATATTAACGGCTGGTGCGGCGCGTGCTCGCGGCATTAGAGCGCTTACAGCCAGCAGCGGAAAAAAGGACATATAAGAAATTAAATATTTATTATTTTTTAGGGGAACGTTCTCCTTTTTCTTCACTAATCCTATTTTAAAAATGGCAGACACAAAAGTGGATTCCGCCACGGAAATCTCCGCCAAGGTAAGGAGCTTGTGAACGTGCGGATTTCGTGTTTTTATGTTTGTTTTTTGGTGAAAATGAGGATTTTCTGGAGGGGGTTTTCTCCGTTCCCGTTTAAAGCGCAAGACTCACGTCGTTTGGCGCCAATACGTGGGGAAATCGGTCCGAAATGTTTTTTAATTTCTTTGTTTTCTGGTTTTCAGAGTGATTAGTGGTTTATTTTGTGGGTTGTAAAGAGTTGAGCGTTGTATTTTTAGGGTCTTTTCTTTGAATAAAAGCTTCGCGGGCGACCCGGTTACATTGTAGCTCGTGCGCGCGGGTTTCTTTGTTTATACACGCAGAGATGGGCGCCGGAGCTTTTGAAGCCTTCCTTTTCGCGCGGACCTTATTCCACCTTTATCTTGCATGTTTGTGCGTTTTTAAACGTCGGAAATCTTCGCTAAAATAGTTTTCACTTTCTTGCGTTGCGTTGGCGGGGTGTTGATTTATCGCTTTTATCCCTCGCTTCGGCTTTTAACAGCGCGCTCGTGCTTAAGTTGACGAGGCGGTCGCACCATTTGACATTTGTGTTCATTTTGTATCCGTTTATCGCTTTTTATCCTTTTTGTATCTTTATGCTTGCGTGAATCAACGCACGAATTAAGTCGTTTTAAAAGTGGTTTAGATTTAAAGTGGCTTAAAATCAGGGTGTATATTAGGTGCGTTCAGGTTCACTTGGACTTGTGAACGGTAAACATTAATTCATTTCACAACCGGCCTGTAAGATCGCTTTCGGTGCAGATTTCGCGTTGTGTGGCCGGCGTTTGCGTCGATGTATTCGGATTGTTTTTGCTCCTTTTTGTTGCTCTTTTTATGGACTTTTAATAAGTAACACATTGCAGCCTTTTAGGCATGTTTTGGACTGCTTTTTTAATTATACAGTGTTAGACATTGAGGTTAGCTCGCTGTTCCTCTACACGGAACCCCGGGGCTTATCTGGCCCATCCGCTGGTGGTGCTTCTGCTGCCGCTGCATGCCTCCATATAGCCTACTTCATTACTACATTCATATTTCTTGATATATCTTTAGAATTGATCAATTGCATGCAAACCTTTTTTTAAAATAGTTTTTAATTCATTCATATAAAAGAAACACCATGCTTGCTTTTTTGTAGAAGCGATCCGTTTGTAGACGTATTTTAGCAAAATGTTCAATGACTATGATTAATTGATTTAAATAGGTCAGAATGGCATTGCAATTGCATTGCAAGTGTTGAAAACGGAATCCAGCTTATTTACATGTATGATTTTTTGTTCTTTTTAGCCAAATAGATACAAAACAGGAAGGACTTTAAGGAGTATCCTTAATATAGGTTGCTTTTTTATGCACAAATGCAATGCATAGGCAATAGCGGATATAACGTATATACGTTAGTTTTAGCTGGAGCTCGTGCCTGCCGTAAATATGGCGTAAATAGCGTTAATGGCTTAAGGGCTGAAACCAAGCGTTGATAAGAGCGTTAAGCCAAGTTAATGGGCATGCGTGGTTGCGCGCAAGGTTATCTATCACACGTTCGGAGATTGGTATTTGCCATAAAGCTGATAATAATAGTAATTATTCGTAAATAATCGTAGTGATAATTATGGAAGGTGCATTGTACATTGGCCCAATAGCGCCACGCTGCATCGTGGCCACATTTAAATGGTGCAAACCCGGACCAAAGTGCTTCAAAGTGGATCCACAGCGCGACCTAAATCCAGCAGCAGATAACGTGAAAGCAAAGGGGGAGGAGGGATGGAGGGAGGGAGGGATGGATGGAGGGAGGGAAGGAAGGAAGAGGGTGGGAGGAGTGTGGATGGAGGGAGGGATAGAAGGAGGAACGGGGGTGGGTATGGTATGGTTAGGTTGGTGCCATGTGTGCCGTGTGGCCCCCTTTTGTCCTTTATGATGATCATTTATCTGGTTACTTGATTATTGATTAGTTTGTTGAGATCATTGGTTTGAGGTTGGGCTGCATCCCAAATCGTATATGCCCCAATATAATGCGTGCGTATAGATATATTTTATACGTATATATATATATATATATATATAGCAGTTGCGCATGCGTCACTTGACCACAATTTAAAGCAAAGGCGCAATTTAAAGAATTGGACGCAACCCCTTATCAAGGTGCTCCTTAATGCTTTCTTCAGTCGGCGGTGTCCCAAACCATTGACCCCTTTATTGTAGTTTTATTAGGCGACTAGAGACGGGTGTGCGTGCGGCATATGGTGCGCACTTCGCCAGACTACAATACCCACAGTCCCAGTCGTGTCGTGTTACAACAAGAGAGCTCGCTAAGCTCGCTGGGGGCGGGGCCTAGTGGGATTTGATTGACAGATGGGAAATCTGCGCCTCAGCCAATGGGGTGTCAATGACAAGAGAGGCCTCTCATTGTGGACACAATTCCAGTGAGCACCGGTAGGGGGTGTTGGTTTAGCGGCATTTTAGGGCCATTACGATGGTTATTAATGGAGGGAAATCATAATAGGCATGTTATATTTATTATATATTTATATATATCTTTAATTTCTTGCAGGACTTGAAGGAGAAGAAGCTCCTGGAAGAGAAGGAAAATGGAAAGGAGGCTGCTAATGGAAAGGTGAGTATTTAAAAAAAATGGTCCATGTCATTTTTTTCATTAGGAATGCAATTAGTTTGGCTGAAACTAAATAAAATAAGCACAAATATAGTCACCATAGTTTTCTTGCATGTTTTCCTGAGTTTTGCCACGTTCCCTAAAGAAAGCACAATTAAAACAAAACTATAATTTAAGAATATTTATTGAAAACTTGACTCAAACCCTTTAAACATCCAAGTAGACATGCCAACAAAGCACACTTTGGCTTAAAACATATTAGCCTTTGTCTGAGGCTTTTTAGTTATTTTCTAAATTTTGGTGAAACATAAGTGTTTTTTTGCCATTTGAACCATTTCAAACTCAATCATTGAATTAATCAGTAATTGTAAATGTCATATTGTCAGATGCTTGTATTTGTAACATACAATGTATGAACATTTTATTTAAGATAAATGTAGTAATTTATGAAGTAATTTAGTAACAGTATGTGTCATTACGCAAATCCCACCGTTCTGATTGGTTGCTACCAAGCTGTTCATTAAATACTTTTAAGTTGCATTAAGATTTGAGTGCATTCAAACAAACTGATGTTCTGAATGTATACAGGAAAACGAGGAGAACGGAGAGCCAGAGATTGATGAGGAAGAGGAGGATGAAGTAGATGAGGAAGATGAGGAGGATGATGGAGAAGGTGGGTGTTTCTAAAGATGTTTAGACTTGGTATAGAAGTGTACAAGTAGAATAGTATAAATATAGCAGGAAGTTGGAAGTGGGATGGTAAGCTCATGCTAAGTTTTGTTCTTTTTACTCCAGGTGATGAAGACGAAGATGAGGAGGATGATGATGAGCTTGGAGGAGGAACGAAACGAGGGGCTGATGATGATGACGAGGATGATGAGGTAAGAGATGGATAATAGAGAAATGGAGAGGGATGTTCCATCCATATTGGCTCCATTTATTAACTTGGTGTCAATTTTTATTTTTCTAATTCGTGATTCTTTGTGCCCCCAGGATGAGGTGGACCCCAAGAAGCAGAAGACGGACGATGACGATTAAAGGATTGTTCCCTGCTGCTTATCCTCAGCACGGGTGTTGGATGCCAGTGGCATAAAGGACTCGAACATAAACATGGTCATTTTTTCTCCCCAGTTCACCGCCCGCGTTCAACCAACCAACTAACCCCCCAAAAATGCAAAATTTTCTAGAGGGAACACCACCCAGCGCCCAAGATCTCCCACCATTCTCAAAACTCAACTCAAAAAAACGACAAAATACACAAGACGAGGGTTTGTTTGTATTTTTATTTACATTTTATATTTTTGTACATATTGTTGAGAGATCAGTCACTTTATCATGATCTCCTGTGACCAAAACGGTGCTTCTTTATGGAAATTTTACTTGTCTGACCATGTCTCGGATCTTCAACTGAAACGGATAAAAAAAGGAAACGTGTATAAAAAAGAAACAAATCAGCCATTTAACTCAGAGCATTCCAGTAAAAGTTTTATGTATGAACTTTAGTTGTACCATAACTAGTTGTACCATAAACTAGTTTTTTTGTTTTTTTTTTGTTCTTTTTTTGTTTTGTTTTGTATGGGAGGGCTAGGCCAAAGAAAAGGAGTTACTTTTCTTTCTGATTTATTTTGTCTGCATATGTTTTACCTTGGCCTGTTTGTGTGTGTGAAGTTTGTTGTTCAACAATAAACCTGACTTTTATTTTGTGAGTTGTACTTGATTGGTCTGGTTTTTGTTCAAATGCCTACTGTTTTTACACAGGGAATATAATGGATGAATCAAGCTATGTAGCTAGATATCCATCAGTTTAGAAAGCTGTCAAGCTTTCTATAATAAATATATAGTTTAATAGACAGTATAGGGCTGTTTATGTAGTATAATTGGTTAAAAGAAATCCTTTGATATTGGACCAATAAGGATTGTGAACCAAGTTTGTAAGTGTTCAAGCCCTTTGTAGTGTGTAAGTTTAAAATGCTAATATTACTCCCTTCTTGGATAAAGGCTGCAATTACAGGGGTTAACCCCCATTTTTGAAAACTTGGGCTCACAATTAATTGGGAAAATATTACAATTAATACCATAACATTTTATATTCTCTTTCACTGCCCTTTTCTACTTTCTGAATATGTGTAGTGTAGTGAAGTAGTACAAAAATAATAATCTAAGTACTATAAAAATAAGTTAAGATGACCATTAATAAAAATAAAAATAAATGATCAGCATAAATCATACCTGCAGTGGGCTTTAGTACCTTAATGGTTGGAAAGCTGTCCATCTGTACCAGATCCACTAATGAACATGATCCTACAGACAAGAAACACATGATGACAGTAAGTAGAAGATAAGGGGGTGGGGCAAATTTAATTTAACCATGCTATAATGAACAAAGCTTAGACCTCATGAAGACGAGCTGCAGGCTGAGATCACCTGTGCTCATCATAAAGTGACCTGAGGTGAGTAGCTAGGTACACATTGCTATCTGTTGGTCATGTTGCTATTATACTTTTTTTTTTAATCTAGCCAGCTCTCCATCCAACAACACATCTATCAAGCTAACTAGCTAAAAACTATCTAGTTAGCCTTTTAGCTAGCTAGCTCTTCATCCACCAACACATCTATTTATTATGTTAGCTAGCTACACAGGTTGCTAATTAGCTTTTTATCTTGCTACCTCTCCATCCACCAACACATCTATCAAGCTAACTACCCAATAAACTATCTAGTTAGCTACACATGTTGCTAGTTATCCTTTTAGCTAGTTAGCTCTTCACCCACATACACATCTATATATCATGTTAGTTAGCTACACAGGTTGCTAATTAGCTTTTTATCTAGCTAGCTCTCCATCCACCAACACATCTATCAAGCTAAATAGCTAAGAAACCATCTAGTTAGCAAGGTACACATGTAGCTATCTGTCTGTCTGTTAAGATGTTTGACTAGCCAAACAGCTATATTAGCTACATTGGCTGTTAGTTAGCTCTCTTGCTAGCTATCCACCCAATAACACTAGATACGTTAGTTAAGCTATATAATAGATAATCCATCTGCTAAGCTATTTGACTAGCCAATCTGATATCTAGCCACACAGGTTGCTGGTTAGCTTTCCGGCTAGCTACCAACCTTTACATCCACCAACACATCTACATATTATGTTAGCTAGCTAGCAAGCTATACATGTTGCTAATTAGCTTTTTAGCTAGCTAGCTTTCCATCCACCAACACATCTATCAAGCTAACTAGCTAAAAAACTATCTAGTTAGCTACACAGGTTGGTAGTTATCATTTTAGCTAGCTAGCTCTTCATCCACCAACACATCTATATATCATGTTAGTTAGCTACACAGGTTGCTAATTTCCTTTTTAGCAAGCTAGCTCTCCATCCACCAACATATCTATTAAGCTAAACAGCTAAGAAACTATCTAGATAGCTACACATTTTGCTAGTTATCCTTTTAGCTAGCTAGCTCTTCGTCCACATACACATCTATATATCATGTTAGTTAGCTACACAGGTTTCTTATGAGCTTTTTATCTAGCTAGCTCTCCATCCACCAACACATCTATCTATCAATATAACTACACAGGTTGCTGGTTAGCTTCCTAGCAAGCTATCAATCTGTCCATCCATCAAGACATCTACATATCATGCTAAATAACTTTAAAAATAGCTAGCTAGTTAGCTACACTGGTTTCTGATTAGCTTTCTAAGCAAGCTATTGATTTGTCCACCCACCAACAAATCTGTATATCATACTAGTTAGTTACACAGGTTGCTATTTAGTTTTTTAGCTATCTATTTCTCCATCCACCAACACATCTATCAAGCCAACTTTATATATTTTTGACTAGCCAAACAGCTATATCACATTGGTTGCTAGTTTCTGTTTAGCTTTCTAGCTATCAATCTATTCTTCCACCAACACACACACACACACACACACACACACACACACACACACACATATATATATCATGCTAGTTAGCTACACCATCCTCTAACATATCTATCTATCAAGCTAACTAGATAAGAAACTGTCTAACTAGGTACACATTGCCATCTGTCTGTCTGTTAAGCTTTTTAACTAACCAAACAGCTATATTAGCTGTCCGCCGCATTGCTTGCTAGTTAGATTTCTAGCTAGCTATCAATGTATCCATCCACCAACACATCTATATAATATGCTAGCTAGCTAACAAACTATCTAGCTTAGTACCCATGTTGCTATTTGTCCGTCTGTTGACTAGCCAAACAGCTATATTAGCTATGTTAGCTCTCTTGCTAGCTATCCACCCAGTAACACTAGCTAAGAAACTGTGTAGTTAGCTACATGGGTGGCTGGTTAGCTGTCTAGCTACACATCTATATATCCACCAACACATCTATATATCATGCTAGCTATCTATCTATCTGTCTGTTGTCTGCTAAGACATTTGACTAGCCAAACAGCTATCTAGTTAGCTACATAAGTTGCTAGTTAGTTCACTAGCTAGTTCCCCATGTATCAGACCATAGACTGTATATAGCTGGACAGAGCATCGTCTCTTAAAAGTGAAGCCACCACAGGTCGGGCGCCCCCTGCTGTTCGGCTGCAGAAAGCTGTGTAACTCCACCCATCCCCATAGGTTTCAATGGCAAAACAGACAACTTTCAATCACATTTTTTTCTAATATACTGTAATTCTACCTCCATTATTTAAATGCAACAGCTAGTGTAACCTCTGTTATATTGTCAAATTTTTATATCCCCACAGAATTCGGTTTTTAAAACTTTATTCGGCTCTATTCAAAAAAGGTGTGGTTATGGTAAAAGGGCTGCTTATGGGCGGGACCAATAACAGACCGTCAGCTCCGCTCCGCCCCACTCTGCTGTCTGTGACCGTGAGGCAGCCCTCAGGGGCGGGGTTATTTAAATGAGTAGGCGGTCTCTCCACAGTCTTTCTCCCTCCTCTGGTCTCTACTGCGCAGACTCTGGTCTCTGAATCGCCAAAATGGCGGAAGATTTTGGCTTCATTTTCATTGAATGAATGGGAACGGCGACACGGCGTCCATCTTTATATACAGTCTATGTATCAGACCACCAGAACATCTATCAAGTTAAACCAGCCAGTTACCAAACCACCTGGTTGCTATCTGTCTGTCTTTCTATCTGTTTGTCTGTTAAGATATTTGACTAGCCAAACAGATAAACATTTAGTTAGCTACGCAGGTTGCTAGTTTGCTCTCTCCCAACCTCATCTATCTATCTATCTATCTATCTGTCTGTCTGTCTGTCTGTCTGTCTGTCTAAATGGGTAGCTAGCTCCCTTGCTAGCTGTCTGGCTGATCTATCCATCCATCTATCTATGCCTCCACCAACCACCTATCCACATTTCTGTCTATCTAGCAGCTAACTAGCCAACTGTTTAGGTGTCCTGCTAACTAGGTAGCCCTCTGTCTGTCTGTCCATCCATCCATCATTCATCCAAACAGCTATGTAGTTAGTTATCTAAACAGGTTATTAGTTAGCTGTCCAGTCAGTCAGACAGACAGCCAGACAGACAGATATATAAATTGAAGTAAAGTTTATTGATCACAGAGGTGAAATTCTGAAAATGTTTCCACCTATCCCTCCATACATAAAATAAATAGATAAATTAATAAATACATTTATTAAAATACCCTGCATGCACATAACAGTTTTAGACTTTCTTTATACCATTTATTTTTGTCATCTGACGTCATGACTAACATTCAACCTGAAATTAATGTATGTTGATGTTGGTGGCCAGCTGGGCTTGAATAACTAAAAATAAAACAGGTAATTTAAATATCTTGTTGTGTATATATACTGTCTGCTGATTAAAAAATATAATCTACCCTTTTTTTTAATTTTCAGTAATTTTGGAAATTATATTATTTTATGTTGGATCACTGAGATCTGGTGAAATCAGCTGAAAGTTCCTGTATTTTTTTTTATCACTGTACTGTATATACATACGTGTGTGTGTGTATGTGTGTGTGTGTGTGTGTGTGTGTGTATATATATATATATATATATATATATATTTATGTCATAGACTGATGATCAGGTGCCTAAAGTCTTGGGACAGCTCTGTATATGCTGGAGGTGGATTGTGTGATTGTTTATGTGCAGCTCCACCAATCAGAACGCTCGGATGTTCGGCGGTGAGCGGGTCAGGGTTGAGTCTGTACGTGATCAGTGTGAGTGTCCTGCAGCTTTAAGGGATTGGCAGCCTGATCCTGGCTGAAAGCAGGCTTTTACCACACACACACACACACACACACACACACACACACACACACACACACACACAGAGTATATACACACACAGAAGTAGACATGTACACACACTTTATCACTCTCCTTTGGGTATCGGATGCGCTCATAAGCACTGCCTGCTTCTCTCAAATGGACTGGACTTATAATCCCTGGTCATTTAGCTTTGTGGACAGTGTGTGTGTGTGTGTGTTTGTGGCCTAGGAGGCTGATGTCATGTCTATGCTGGAGTGTGTTTCAGGCTTAAGAATTAAGGTCCATGGTGACAGGAGGCTTATGGTGATCTAACGAGTGTGTATCCATGTGTGTGCACGTGAGCGTGTGTGTGTGCACGTGTGTGTATGAGGACGTAAACATAAGCTAGCGGTGAGTGTAGGACCAATAGATAATTTGTATAGGTGTGTCTTGATAATGATGTTAACAATGTATCATACAATATATGAACATAATTTAATAAAATAATTTAGCTGATCCCAATTTCGCCCCATTATGTTATTTTTAGACACGATAATTGTTGCAATAAATCGACTGACGCGCAAAAATAAATAGGTAGGATGTAGGAAAATTAATTCAATAGAAATGCATGAATATTATAGATATATTTAGGGTTCAAGCATAGAAAGTGTGTAACGCTATTGTTTTTGCTAAGGTTTTTCTTATTATTATTCCTTTTTCTCTGTAAAAAAATATTTGTGGAGCCTAGACCATAAGTCTTAGAGACATGAAACTTGGTAGGTAGGTACAGATTCAAAGCATCTCGGCGTACAACAAAAACTACACTGATTGGTCAATGAAGGGCTCTATAAACAAGGAAATTACCTTTTGCTCAACAACTTGAGAACCATGAGCTTCACCCACTTAGATTTTTTGCTAATTTGCATAATATGCAAAACATACCTTTGTGAACTAGTCCTAGAAATTTTTACCAATCCTGATTATATGTGTATTAGAACTTCTCACACATCACCAACCTATTCTCTAGTAGGCATCATTGTGCCAGTTTGTGCTCGAACTCTCTGATTGACGTTTGCAGCTATATTCTCACTTTATTTCTGCTGCATTTATTTTGCCATATGTTGCCCTTCTCTACCTATTAATTCTTGCTCGTCAATTGATTTATCCTGATTAATTTGAGGACTATTACTAGTTTTTTTTTACGGTATCAGTCAATTAGTGATCATTTTGGGGGTCTTTTATTTTGAAGGCAGAAAAAGGGTAGTCTTGGTAAAAGAATAGTTTGGCAAGCTCTCAAATGTGCATGACTGAATATGACTGACCCCAGATACAGTCAATCAACTTAGGTTTAGAATGGGATGCCCTAGGCTAATGTTGTCAATTTGGACATATTATTGTAAAGGGGACATATTATTATGCAAAACTGCTTTTGCATGCTGTTGTATTTTCACTCGGGTCATGACTTCCCCATATAAACACACAAGTGTGAAAGCAAGAGTTTGGTGTCAAGAATCATTTACTTCTTTGAGTCATTTGGATGCTCCCTTTTGATGCTCCCCTCACCAACCAACCCCCACAAGACCCCCAAACCACTAGATCAGTTGAAGAAACGCCATTTCAGTCAATTTCGTTGAGAACTTTAGACAGTACACAGCAGTATTAGCCAGCAGACTTCGTCGGAGAGAGGGATCTGTACCTACTGTCCGTAGCAAGTCTGCAGATGTGGGAGAGTAAAGCAATTAAGCACGATCTATCTTGTTCATGTTTTGCCATTAAGCAAAAGCTAACACTAATATGTGGAAAAAGCTCAATGCAGCATTGCCGAGTAGCATCACAGCGCTAACGCTCAGAGGAAAGCGCAGCGACACTGTTCTGATACATCAGCTCACAGACGCAGCCTTGTGCTGATCCACATCACCCTAGGAGTGATGAGGGGAGAGAGCGCCATCTACTGTACCCACCCAGAGAGAGCACGACAAATAGACCAATCTCTTTTTCTAAACCAAAGACTTGAGTAAGTCATTAATCACATTAGTGATTTTTTTTTCTCAGAGGAATCTGAGGAATCTATTGATTTTGTGGTAAAAATTTACAGTAAATGTACTCAATATTCTGGTACATGTTTGGTGTCAGAGGTGTGTAGGTTTTACGACTGCT
The DNA here is from genome assembly GCF_023375975.1 of Astyanax mexicanus. Taxonomy (NCBI): domain Eukaryota; kingdom Metazoa; phylum Chordata; class Actinopteri; order Characiformes; family Acestrorhamphidae; genus Astyanax; species Astyanax mexicanus. Next base: position 53,606,136 of record NC_064411.1, on the reverse strand, counting down.
GCCATTGTCGTTAGCTATACTAATAATGTACAGTAGTCCATGTTTATAAGCTACAGTGGCCTTAAATTGTAACTAGACTCTACCGAATCGTTCTGTGCTGATATGGACTAGTTAGACCAGTCGCGGTTTCTTTTTCCATTTGTTGTGTTGCTAATATAATTGGTCAGGTCCAACATTGCCCATGTGTACCCAAACCTAACCCTAGGATACCCTAACCATGATACAGTGATTACAATTCAGTATATCGCAATATATTGCGAGAATATATTGTGAGAAAATGATAAACTTCCATTACTAATACTTGTTAGCTACATTAATCTCTAATAACCTATGGAAATCGGATGTTGCTGACAAAGATGCGCAAACGTCCACACACAGCTTGTCTAGTCCCTTTTTAAAGAAGTTCTGCCAATAGAATAGGACTTTCTGAAGCAGATGCCGGCTATACGTTGAGCACAGTTGGGGATGATGTTCCTCAAAGCAATGCTCCACTTAAATTTAGTGTAAAGCCTGATTCTTTGGACATTTGAGGCAGTTACTACAACAAAAGCAGGATAAACTCTTTTTTTTTTTTAATGAATGTGCAGACTATCCCATGACTTTAAGAAGCAAACTTCAGATAGCAGGCATGTTCAGACTGACTGGTTAAAAGGGGAAAACTGTATAAATGTATGTAACACCCAACCAATCTGGATTCAACCCAACCACAGCTGCAGCGCTGCAGATATACACACAGCAGTCAGCTGACTCTATTAACGCAGTGTGATTGGCTGCTGCAGCTGCATTGCAGTTTGCAGATAGGTTGCTGAACTCTGTAAAACACAGCCTATTTCTCTCTCAGTCCTTATCATAACGCCGTTATGATCTACTTACACTTTCGGTCTCAGTCTGAGAGAGAGGCTGCAGAGATTCCTGCTACAACCACCAACAGTCACAACCGCTCAGAGGCAGAATGCATGCCCACACACACACACACACACACACACACACACACACTCCTACACCTCACACCACACCTCTGGATGTAGGCCAAACACGTGTCCTGTGTGAGTAATAATGAAATCTCTCACACATATGTATATATATACACTCTGTACATGAACTTATCCTGTGCAACAGAGGTAACTCTTGATCTTCCTTTCCTGTGGTGGTCCTGATGAGAGCCAGTTTCATCATAATGTTTTTGATGATAGCCATTCTCATAAATCTGACTCAGAAAATGCCAAGATGTGCAAAGCTATCGTCTCAATAATTCCATAGATTGGATGACCTAATTAATCTACTATGTGTCCAACTGTATAAAGGGAATTTAATATGTATATAAATATATTTTTGGGATGCATAACCTGTGTATGATGTGTATGTATGATGTGTATGTATGATGTACTTAAGTACCATTATTCGTGTAATAATGCCTCAGAAGCTGTATTGTACATTAGAATATTATATAACTACAAATATAGCTAGGGCACACACACACACACACACATATATATATATATATATATATATATATATATATATATATATATATATATATATATATATATATATATAGGTATTGCATATATACATATATATGTTATATACATATAACTACTACGAATATAATATATGTAATACATGAAGGGCACATTATTACATGTACATATGTATATATGCATTATATATGTGCAAGTGTCAATCTATAAGTGCCTTTAGTGTGCAGGTGTAAATTTCTTGTGTTGTAGCAGAACTCAGTGTATATATATATATATATATATATATATATATATATATATATATATATATATATGTGTGTGTGTATATATATATATGCGTGTGTGTGAGAAGCTAGCGTGTATGCTAGTTTCTGTTATCAGCAGAGAGGAAGGAAGTTGAAATGAAGAAGCGATGCAACAGACCTTGCCTCAGAATGAGAGAAAAAAAAACACACGCACACCGGCCTGGATGTAGCTGTGTGTGTGTGCGCGTGTGTGTGTGCGCGCGTGTGTGTGTGTGTGTGTGGTGATGGTGGGGGGTACAGGGCAGGCGGTCATGATTCAGCTCAATATAATATAGTCCTATATTTATATATAGACATATGAAATGTGTAATATCTGTATTAGACTTACATATATAAAAAATATATAAAATACATTTCATAAAATAGTCTTGGTATAGTATTAAAATAGAAAATATAACAAAAATAAAATAACATAGATTAAATAGTGTATATGCACATATATATATATATGTATATATGAGTTCATGTCTATTGGTGGCTATACATGTTACAAAATGTATATAGAGAGCTTTATATAGGCATTCCATATCTATATAGGACTCTATCTGAAATATATTTTAGATATATTTTATATATTATATTATACATTCCTACCTTATACAGTGTCCCTGTCATCCTGCTGCCCCTCCTCAGTATTAAAGGTGCAGCCGCAGACCCCTGGAGCCCCCAGTTCCCTGTAAATCCTGTTAAAACAGTGTAAAAGTCAGAACTGAACATGTGATTCTGGCCTGGTCAGAAGTTCCACATGGCTGACTGAGATGAGTGTGAGCTGAGTGTGTGAGGGTGGACTGAGCGGCGGGCAGTGATGTTCAGGCTGGGGTGTGAGGCAGAATGTGCAGACGGTGTCCCAGATGCTCCAAAAACCAGGCAGCCTGCAAAAACCCAGTCTGCAGTCAGGTTTTCCAGGTCTGCTCTGCCTCCTCATGGCCAGAAACCGTATAACAGATTTTATTATTACACAAGCTGTGTCTCAATTCAGGGGCTGCATCCTGCTAAGGAAGTCCAGGTTAATTAACTGTATAATTACTTAAATATTTAAAATGTGAATGGTGGAACTGAACATAAACAAATAAAAGGGCGTTTGAAATGAAGTTGAAAAAAGAGAATAAATTATATATATATATATCATATAGTATTAAGTATTTTATATATATAAATACTATATATATATATATATATATATATATATATATATATATATATATATATATATATATATATATATATATATATAAACTAAACAATACTTAAATAAACTACATAAATAAACTAAATAATACATTAATACATATACACACACATATACATGTATAATATGTATAATTTAGTTTTTGTAAATAAACATATAAGTATTTATATATCTATAAACTATTAACATATAACAACATAAACATGATACTACATAATATACTAAATAATACTATATATATATAAACTAAATAATATAAATGATATAATATATAAATAATATTTATAATATCTATAAGTATTAAATATTTATAAACTACATAATACTACATATACTACATAATACAGCCGACTCCTCTGCTGACTCCGCCCTTTTCGTGCTGAAATAAGCCAGCAAGCAATGAATCCTGGGATACTGTAGGCTGTGAAGGATACACCCGGTGCATCCTTCGTTTCCGAGGAAAAGAAAGCTGCATTTGTCGACCGCATTCGAAGGAGTCTTCGAAATGGGACAGCCTAGTCGCACCACGGTGGCATAAACAGCCTTCAAATGAATCCTTTGAAGGATGCAGCCCCTGAATTGAGACACAGCTAGTGACTCAGCACTTACTGACAATATAATAGAATAGAGTAGAATAAAATAATTAGACACACAGTGCCCTCCAAAAGTATTGAAACAGTGAAATAAATCCCTGTATTTCTGCTGTAGCCTTAAAACATTTGTGTTTTTTACATTAAAAGATAAATATGAGTCAAAAGATCAATATATCAGCTTTTATAGCACCTTCTGTCTGAACCCACCCATCTTTCTCATGAGCAAAAGTATTGAAACATGTGACTCTCATTTGGGGTGGGCGATATGGCCCTTAAATAATATCATGATATTTTATGGTATTTTCGGTATAACTAACGATACTATTGGCGATATTACAAAACACTGAATAAAAAATATAAAATATTCTAAATAATCAGATTTGTAACAGAAGTCAACAACAGAACAACAGAAGTCATGATACTAATAATAATCCAAATATCTCCATATATCCAGGATTAAAGTAAAATAAATGATACTGGACAGATATAATCTATAGCAGGGGTCACCAACCTTTTTGAACCTGAGAGCTACTTCTTGGGTACCAATTAATGCGAAGGGCTACCAGTTTGATACACACTCGTGAAATTACAAATTTTCTCAATTTACCTTTAATTATATGTTATTATTAATAATTAATGACATTCATCTATGTGAAGACACAGATATCAATAGGCAACACTATTATTATAAATCTCTGCAAGTGTTTACATTTTATATTATATTTTAATATAATATTACATATTATATTACATTATATTGTATAATAATATATAAACTATAGGCTATCTCTAAGCTAATATTAATGTAATATAATCTAAAAAACTGTGATTTAAAAAAAAAAGAATAGCAACAAAAATGCTATTTTTAGACCAGGCCTGCGGGCTACTCATAAGGTCCTTGCGGGCTACCTGGTGCCCGCGGGCACCATGTTGGTGACCCCTGATCTATAGTCTCTAGTAGATATATAACAGGAAATGAGAACAGTGTGATTTCTTTTCTTCTTTGTTAAAAACAGTAAAAAAAAATAGTAGTACTCTAAAGTGATAATTAGGGGTGGGTTACATGGCACGATATTTCAGGATATAATATCGTTCACGATATTCAAAAATGTTGCCGATATTATTGCGGACAACACGATATGGCCCACCCCTACTCTCATTTTCAGGTGTGTTTTATTGCCCAGGTGTTTTCTGATACATTGATTATTCAAACAATAACCAGAACTGAATGTCTGAATGCTCAGTTTCAGATTTAAGGGTTTATCTTTGCAGACTAAGCATTTATCGTTAGAGGAGAAACTAACATATAAACCAGAGAGCTATTAGAGTCTATGAGTGAAAAACAAGAGCAACTGTGAAACTAAAGGAGAAGATGGAAAATTAATCAGAACCATTAGAGCACAAATTCTGTTCATAGCCAGAACAACTGTTAGGAAAGTCATGAAGAAGAAAGTCGTCACTGGTGTACTAAATAACAGATGTCGAACAGGTAGTAGACCAAGGAAAACCAAAGCAGTTGATGAAACAGAAACATTGTAAATGCTGTAAAGAAAGAAAAAAGAAAGAAAAAAAACAACCTCCAGAGGGCAGGAGTGAAAATATCAAAATATATTTTATGCAGAAGACGTCATAAACAAAAGTACAGAGGCTTCACTAGAAGATTAAAACCACTATTAACAAGGTGAATAGGAAGACCAGGCTGGAATTTACCAAGAAGTTCAGAGACTAAAGCCCGTGGTCTGATTACTGATTATGTACTGATGAGACAAAGATCAACCATTACCAGTGTTCATATTTTGCCCCGGTAATAATCATAATCATTTTAAAAGTGCACAAGAAGCTTATTAAGCACCAGCTTTCGGCTCCGAGCACCACCATCATTGTACTGATCATGACCATAGACATATAATACATAGACAACGCATAGCCTGTCTTCTGGAGTAGCAGCCGGAATCTATACGTGTATATATGTCTCTGTCATTATCAGTACAGTGATGGCAGTGCCCAAAGCTACAAAGAAGCATTATAGGATGTAAACAGTGGTTTTTAATAAGCTTCTTTTGCACTTTTACAGTTATTAACGCTTTATTTTAAATGTCAGAGCTCTCCGGAATCTACCAATGAGGTGTGGAGCTACTTTGAGCCTGGACAACAGTGTAAAAAGCGATTTATTGGGGCAAAATATGCCCCGATACTGTTGTTGTACAGAGTGCTGGGCAAAAAGCACAAAATTACTGGATCTCAGAAAGCTGTAGGAGAGTGGAGGTGTGCTATTCAACAAAGTTAAGTACTTTTTATCATGTTTTACTGCACTAAAAGTCCATTTTACACCAAAGTTCTCCATTGACTAAGCAAATAATGTGGGGTTGGTTACTGCAGTTGGTCTGCAGGTTTAGGTTCAGCAACAGTATGTGCTGAAAGAATGAGGTCAGCTGACTACCTGAATATACTGAATATAGACCAGGTTATTCCATCAATGGATCGTTTTTTTCTTCCCTGATGATCACGGCCATTCCAAGATGAGAATGTCAGGATTCATGGGTCTGGAATGGTGAAAGAGTTCAGGGTTCAGGGAGCATGAGATCATTTTATTATCATTTTCACACATGGATTGAGAGAGAGTTCACCACAGAGTCCAGATCTTAACCTCATTGAGAATCTTTGGGATGTGCTGGATGGAGAAGAGCTGCTTTGTGCAGTGGTCAGACTCTACCATCATCAATGCTGCTGCAAGATCTTGGTGAAAAATTGATAAATTAACGCAGCAACACTGGATTGAAATAAATCTTGTGACGTTGCAGAAGCTTATCGAAACAATGCCAAATATTAGAGTGTGTGACCTTTTTTTTTGGCCAGGCAGTGTAGTGTATTTTACTTACATAACAGTGATTTTTTTTCACATTTAAATCAAGACAAATCAAGACGTCTCTTCCAGTACAAGGCCAAGGCCTAATCTTTCACTCTTTTACTCTACTTTTTTCTAACATGGTGAGCTCATTTCACTTCTTTTGTCTTCTTTTCCTGCATCCGCCTCTTCACCACATGCTGTAAGACACCACTTCTGCTCCTCTTCAGTATCGGCGTTGGGAAAACTTCCCATTCGGCTGCTTTGTTTTGCGGGTTTGGGAGAAATGCAGGTGGCCGCTCACACTGCCGTCTCAACACAAAGACCCCGGCCAGCTCCGTCCAATAGGAGGATCAGCACCGGGGGTAAAGAAAAAAAAATAAATGGCTTGAGGGAGGGGGAGGGGCAGGGCATGGGGCAGGGGGGCAACAAAGCACCCCCACCACTACTAGGCTCTTTTTTCCAGGCTTTGTTGCCCCCCCAACACACACACATACACAAAAACCAAGCAATCTGCCTTTTGTTGCCAGTCAACCAGTATAAGCAGCAGCAGCCGCCGCAGCCTCGCCTACCAACGGCGGCTCTTGAGGGACGTACTGCGTTGGATACGGCCTCAGAGAGCAATCGGCCAGGGAGCTCGTTAATTGCCCTTGAATGCATGAATTGCGTCTGCTTGCCTCATCAAATGAGATTAATAGTGATGGCTAACCTCCATAAACCTTCAGGGTTAGACTACAAGGTGTAGCAGCAACGACACAAGCATCAAGGCATGTTCTCCTCCACCAGTCTTACACACTGCTTTTGGATAACTTTATGCTGCTTTACTCCTGGTGCAGAAATTTAAGCAGTTCAGTTTGGTGGTTTGATGGTTTGTGATCATCCATCTTCCTCTTGATTATATTCCAGAGGTTTTCAATTTGGTAAAATCAAAGAAACTCGTTCTTTTTTATATATACAGATGACATGTCTCTCCAAACCATCACTGATCATCAGTACATTTTACATTTCATTTGTAAATCAAGGGAGCAGAGTCTGGAGGAAGAGTGGAGAGACACACAGTCCAAACTGCTTGAGGTCTAGTGTGAAGTTTCCACCAATCAGTGATGGTTTGGATAAAGAGAGACATGTCTGTCATCTGCTGGTGTTGATCCACTGTGTTTTATTATCAAGTCTAAAGTCAGTGCAGTTTTGTTTTCCCACAAAATCTTACAGCACTTCATGCTTCCCTCTGCTACTGACAACTTTTATGGAGATGCGTAATGATTTCATTTTCCAGCAGGACTTGGCACACTGCCCACACTGCCAAAAGTACCAACTGGTCTTAGTATATAATACTCTTATTTTCTAAAACACTGATTTTTTGGGGTTTTTAAGCCATTGGCTGTAATTCATAATCATCAACAATAAAATAAATAAACTTTTAAAATAGATCACTCTGTGTTTAATACATCTATATAGTATATGTTTCACATTTTGAACTGAATTACTGAAATAAAGTAACTTTTTAATGATATTTTTTTACCTTTAAAAGAATTGACTGAACACAAGATGGCAGTGTTGTCTCCAAATGTTTTTTCATACTACAACACTTGTTTATCTGTTATTCCTCCACATTAATCTCCTGATCTAAACCTGATGAACTGAGATGGTGATTTGAGGTGATTTAATTGGGATGAGCTGGAACTTCACAGCGTGAATGAAAAGCAGCAGCTATTGTTCAGCACCTCCAGGAACTCCTTCCTTCACGACGCTGAGAAAACTATTTATCCAGGTGACTCTCCCTCATGAAGACACTGAGGTTAGCCAATTAAAATGCCTTGTCCTGTATACTACAGCTGTAGGTGATACAAAACCCTTTTTTCTGCAGTAAAATAACTTATTTACCTGTTTTCTCTCTAATCCACTTTATAATAATTCCAGATCAGTAACAGGAATCAACCCAAATTCTGCATGTTTAAAAATAGACGTGAAAACTACACAAATATAACAAAACTAAAAGTTTTGAGGAATTTTGATTTCTATTCAGGAAAATGTGGATTTTAAAATGTTAAAAGTTCAGGTAGGAGCCAATTCTATGATTTTATGATTTTGTTCATTATATTTTGACATGAGCAAATTTACTTCAATATTTTTTAAAATATATTTTCTATTACAGTTTAAATTATGCTTTCCAATAATGTTTCTCATCAAACATGAAAGCTTTTTTATGTAATGCTGAAAAAATAAAAGAAATCCTCAAGATTTAGTGGTTTAATGTCAGGCAAACTTTTATTTAAGTATGTAAGTAATTCAGTGTGTGTTCCTGTATAGCTTTAACCCTTTCAGACCTGAACTATATTATATATTCCAGTGACAGACATTTATATGAATGCTGTTTTTTTATCTGTAATACACAAACAAAAATACTCTTAATATAAAATCTATATAAAAAGGAAATTCTGTTAACTTAAATATTGAATTTATTTTAATGTCCATTGCATTGGATGCCTGTTTAACATTTTAATTTATATTAATAAATATTAATTGTACATATAGTGTTTCCCATTCTTTTACATTTATATATCTTATTTTCTGTAATTTTCTGTAATTTCAATTCTCTGTATGTCCTGTACATATACAGCATTGACAATAAAAAAACTACTTGACTTGACTTGAATTGACTGGAAAAAGGGTTTTAAATAACATACAATTAGAAAATAGGAGCCCTTGTTTTTTTCCAGTGCAGTGGGCAGGGCTAATCTACTGTTTAATTGGCTTGCAAAGAGTCTAAAAGCGGAGAGGGTGCGCATTTCTAGCGCAGAAAAACAGGCCAAAGAGTCTAAAAGCGGAGAGGGTGCGCATTTCTAGCACAGAAAAACGGGCCAAAGAGTCTAAAAGCAGAGAGAGTGCGCATTTCTAGCACAGAAAAACGGGCCAAAGAGTCTAAAAGCGGACTGAGTGCGCATTTCTAGCGCAGAAAAACGGGCCAAAGAATCTAAAAGCAGAGAGAGTGCGCATTTCTAGCACAGAAAAACGGGCCAAAGAGTCTAAAAGCGGAGAGGGTGCGCATTTCTAACGCAGAAAAACGGGCCAAAGAGTCTAAAAGCGGAGAGGGTGCGCATTTCTAGCACAGAAAAACGGGCCAAAGAGTCTAAAAGCGGACAGAGTGCGCATTTCTAACGCAGAAAAACGGGCCAAAGAGTCTAAAAGCGGAGAGGGTGCGCATTTCTAGCACAGAAAAACGGGCCAAAGAGTCTAAAAGCAGAGAGAGTGCGCATTTCTAGCACAGAAAAACGGGCCAAAGAGTCTAAAAGCGGACTGAGTGCGCATTTCTAGCGCAGAAAAACGGGCCAAAGAGTCTAAAAGCAGAGAGAGTGCGCATTTCTAGCACAGAAAAACGGGCCAAAGAGTCTAAAAGCGGAGAGGGTGCGCATTTCTAACGCAGAAAGACGGGCCAAAGAGTCTAAAAGCGGAGAGGGTGCGCATTTCTAGCACAGAAAAACGGGCCAAAGAGTCTAAAAGCGGACAGAGTGCGCATTTCTAACGCAGAAAAACGGGCCAAAGAGTCTAAAAGCGGAGAGGGTGCGCATTTCTAGCACAGAAAAACGGGCCAAAGAGTCTAAAAGCAGAGAGAGTGCGCATTTCTAGCACAGAAAAACGGGCCAAAGAGTCTAAAGGCGGACTGAGTGCGCATTTCTAGCGCAGAAAAACGGGCCAAAGAATCTAAAAGCAGAGAGAGTGCGCATTTCTAGCACAGAAAAACGGGCCAAAGAGTCTAAAAGCGGAGAGGGTGCGCATTTCTAGCGCAGAAAAACGGGCCAAAGAATCTAAAAGCAGAGAGAGTGTGCATTTCTAGCACAGAAAAACGGGCCAAAGAGTCTAAAAGCGGACAGAGTGTGCATTTCTAACGCAGAAAAACGGGCCAAAGAGTCTAAAAGCGGAGAGGGTGCGCATTTCTAGCACAGAAAAACGGGCCAAAGAGTCTAAAAGCGGAGAGGGTGTGCATTTCTAGCACAGAAAAACGGGCCAAAGAGTCTAAAAGCGGAGAGGGTGCGCATTTCTAACGCAGAAAAACGGGGCAAAGAGTCTAAAAGCGGAGAGGGTGCGCATTTCTAGCGCAGAAAAACGGGGCAAAGAGTCTAAAAGCGGAGAGAGTGTGCATTTCTAGCGCAGAAAAACGGGCCAAAGAGTCTAAAAGCGGAGAGGGTGCGCATTTCTAGCACAGAAAAACGGGGCAAAGAGTCTAAAAGCGGAGAGAGTGTGCATTTCTAGCGCAGAAAAACGGGCCAAAGAGTCTAAAAGCGGAGAGGGTGCGCATTTCTAGCACAGAAAAACGGGGCAAAGAGTCTAAAAACGGAGAGGGTGCGCTTTTCTAGAGCAGAAAAACGGGGCAAAGAGTCTAAAAATGGAGAGGGTGCGCATTTCTAGCTCAGAAAAACGGGCCAAAGAGTCTAAAAGTTGCCGTAATTAAGGAGTTTAATATTAAGAGACATCATGAAATTAAACATCAATTTGAAAAATCTTAGTTTACACAACACTGTCAAAGATAAAGATAGTGAGTCAAGTAAAATGGTGTGTAAATGAAAGTAATCAGGAAAAAGTATTATTTAAAGTGGTATATTTCATTATTAGTTTTATTACAGAGTCTGTGGCCCCTGACTTAAAATATATTTCTCCTTCTGGCCCCCAACATGTGGAATTTACATTGGAAAAAATTATTAAAAGGCTGTGTCCACTAGGTGGCGTCCTCGTACAGCTTATATCCTGTTATAATAAAGGCTCAGATTCAGGTTTATGGATGTTTTATGTTTAATAATAAGTGGCAGGTATAACTCTTCTCAGCAGTGCTGTTTTACAGAATGCTAAATTTAGACGTCTATTTATACACAGTGCTTCACTCCTGCTCTCTGATCTGATTCTAATGCAGTCTTCCCACTGTCTGTGCTCTGACAGCATGCCTGAGAGAGTGTGTGTGTGTGTGTGTGTGTGTGTGTGTGGTGAGACTCTGGACCTGCCTGCTTCTATTCTGGGCGTGACTGCTAATCAGCTTACTGTGCTGCCCTGTGTGTGTGTGCGTGGGCCTGGCTCTTCCTCGGCGGTGACGTGTCCGTGTCTTGCCGGATGACACAGCAGGTCACACTTTCACCTCCGAGCTGAAAGATTACGCTGTTCCGCTGATCCACAACCAGCTTCTACACACTTTAATTCCAGCCCTAAAGGCCTAGTCCAGCATTTCCCCGCCTAATCTCTATCTGCTGCATCTGCAGCATCAGAATTTCAGGCCTTTACTGCGCTTTTACAGCACATAAAATACACAACCTGTTCTACTTTTTTACATTTTTTCATTTATTTTTTATTTTTATAATTTTATTTCCAATTTTTCCCATTTTCCCCAACAAGCCAGGACGGCGAAAACTAACACATGCTTCCTCTGATACACGTGAATTCAGCCACCGCTTCTTTTCTTGGTTCTGATACATCAGCTCACAGATGCCCTGTGCTGCAGACATCACCGTAGGAGTGATGAGTGGGGGCAATCTATTGTACTCACCCAGAGCGAGCAGGGCCAATTGTGCTCCCTCTGAGCGCCGGCAGCTTGATGGCAAAGCTGCATGAGTGGGGGTTCGACCTTGCGACCTCCCACTCATAGTGGCAGCGCTTTACACCGCTGGAGCTTACTCGGCGCTTACTTTTTATATTTTCACACAATTCCATCCCAAAAAAACTTTATCCAGACAAATCTCCCCATCCAGATTGTGGCTGGATGGAGAGAAGTACCATATTTTTCGCACTATAAGGTGCACTGTGTTATTATAAGACACACTACGCAACACTAGTAAAGAATAATGGTGTCGCCATGTTTTTTTTTATTTACATTTTTTTCAATTCAGCAGGTATCAAAACTGTAAAACATTTTCTGTCTCAGAGTGATCCAGCAGGCTAAGCACTGCCCACTATATAATCGGGAGATTGCCGGTTCAAATCCTGTTCATGCAGCTTACCATCGGCTACCAGAGCCCTGAGAGAGCACAACTGGCTTTGCTCTCTCTGGGTGGGTACAGTAGATGGCGCTCTTTCCCCTCATCACTCCTAGGGTGATGTGGATCGGCACAAGGCTGCGTCTGTGAGCTGATGTATCAAAACTTTCCTCTGAGTGCGCTGCGATCCTCCTGCTCATAGTGGCAGCACTTTAGACCGCTGGACCACTCGGTGCCTACTTTTTATATTTTCACACAATTCCATCCCCAAAAAAACTTTATTCAGACAAATCTCCCCATCCAGATTGTGTCTGGATGTAGAGAAGTACCGTATTTTCTGCACTGTATTATTATAAGGTACATTAAACAACACTAGTAAGGAATAATGGTGTCGCCATGTTTTTTTATATATTTTTTTTCAATTCAGCAGGTATCAAAACTGTAAAACATTTTCTGTCTCAGAGTGATCCAGCAGGCTAAGCACTGCCCACTATATAATCGGGAGATTGGCGGTTCAAATCCTGTTCATGCAGCTTACCATCGGCTACCAGAGCCCTGAGAGAGCACAATTGGCTTTGCTCTCTCTGGGTGGGTACAGTAGATGGCGCTCTTTCCCCTTATCACTCCTAGGGTGATGTGGATCAGCACAAGGCTGCGTCTGTGAGCTGATGTATAAAAACCTTCCTCTGAGTGCACTGTGATGCTACTCGGCAATGCTGCATCAGTTTAGCAGCAGTTCAAAAAGAGGCGAAGTCAAACGTGCGCTGGATGTTAATCTACACAGTTTTCTTTATTTGGGTGAGTAAAAGTGCTTCCATATATTTAAAGTAAGCTTAGATGTACAGATTTCCGCTAAGGCTGGGTGCAGCAGCATTAACCTAGCCAATAATACTTACCTCTGAACAGCTAAAGAAATAGAGCTTAGTGTGGTTAGGGGTTAATGCTAATTCTGCTCCAGCAGTGCTAGCCAGGGTTAGTAGCAGGCTACAAGTCAATAAAGCCCACCTCTACACAACTGCTTTTACTTTTATACTTTAAGTAGTAATACAGGTGTACCACTGGTTGAAGAAAACCCTGACAACAGTCAACAGTCAGTCGCCCAATCCTAATAACATTGCTGTTCCCATAAATGAGCTGCTGGTGTTTCTTCACAGCGTGAACACACAAGTCAGTATTCTTTGCTGAGATGCGAAAAAGCGCCACAATGTTAAGATACGAACGCGCCAAAGCCAGAGCTCACCTGCCTCTTAAAGGGAATGAAAACTCGCTCACTGATTGGTTTATTTCACGTTACACCCAAAACACACACATGATTAATTAAAAGAATTAGTACATTCCTTTTTTTGCATTATACATCTATAAAATAGGGTCCCATATGCCCAAATGCGCTAGTAATATGTGCAGCGTTTGGTTTTGCATGGTCTTGAAAAATCCTTGGGTGCTGCAGGAAAATATGTCATCTTAAGGAAAGCATATGATTCCCTTAGATCATACCAATGGACTTTCTGCTTTAAAGCTGCATCACAGAGGTGCATTGAGGTGTTTTCACCCTTGTAGTTGGTTTCTTTGGTCCGGATCAGTTGATGAGTTCGTTTATTTGGAGCGTTTCTCCTTATGTTTGGTTTGTTTTCACACAGGCATAAAAACCTAAACGCACCAAAATGCGCACCAATAAACCACACAATTATATTGTAATGCCTCCTCTGATTGGTCAGAGAAATGCTGCGCTTTCAAACAGTGTTTTCAATAGGACGTGCAGTGCATATGCACAAGTAGCGACTGTGAGCAGTGAACGCTGCACATACTGCAGGTGTAAACAGCATGGAGCAGCAGAGACAGTGTTTGTTCATAGCTGTGGTAACTAATTAGCGTTTTCTGGCTAATATATCAGATTGAACTACACCTTATCAGCAGTTTAGCTCAAATAAAAGTATATTTAATAGACTTCAGTTGAGATAAGTTTCTTAGAACATTCAGAAAATGTCCTACTAAACCAAACGTTGCAATCTATATACATAACAAGTAATTACATGTAATTACAAGCCTGCGATCCACCTCTGGAATTCCCACACACAGCACTGATGAAGCAGAAAAGAGGAATTTCCGGAATTCCCAACCAGACCTCCTCCATTCACCAGCTGTTCCGTCTCCCCTGAGGGACGTAGAGCCACTCTGCCGTGTCCAGTCTGCTGCTAGTTGACCGTGGATGAAAACAAATGAGCTTGAACTCGAGTGAATTCATTATTTCACAGCTTTCTGTTCGTAATAAATAGTGAAGCTCTTGCCCTTGCTGAGCTCACGGGGAGGTGTTGAACATGTGGCGGCAGATGGGCTTTATCTGGATCAGCCAAATAAACATCCTGGAAAATGTGACTGTTCTATCAAACAGGAGAAGATGATGGGTTACATTAGAGAAGTCATTAAGGGGTCAGAAAAGGAAATCAAGGCTAAACATTTACATTTACTGTGATCTACATCCGTTACCCTGCAATTTCTCTATTACAAGACTTAATATAACACAGTGGACCAACACCAGCAGATGACCAAATTTACCATCACTAAATTTTACATTTCATTTAAAGTAAATCAAGGGAGAAATCAGAGTCTGGAGGAAGAGTAGAGAGACACACAGTCCAAACTGCTCGAGGTCTAGTGTGAAGTTTCCACCAATCAGTGATGGTTTGGATAAAGAGAGACATGTCATCTGCTGGTGTTGATCCACTGTGTTTTATTATCAAGTCTAAAGTCAGTGCAGTTTTGTTTTCCCACAAAATCTTACAGCACTTCATGCTCCACTCTGCTACTGACAACTTTTATGGAGATGCAGGATTTTATTTTCCAGCAGGACTTGGCACACTGCCCACAGTACTTCCAAAAGTACCAGTTGGTCTTATAATATAATATTTTAATTTTCTGAGACACTGATTTTTGGGTTTTCATTGGCTGTAATACATCTATAGATTATATGAGTTTCACATTTTCAACTGAATTCCTGAAATAAAGTAACTTTTCAATGATATTCAAATTTTTTGAGATGCATTAGTATATATACCCCTGTCGGCCACTGAAAGTTGTGGGAGCCCATGACACATGGTGAAGGGAAAGCTGAGGATGTTAGGAGTTATACACGTCTGTCTTTATCTATTTTCACCCCAAATTAGCGTGCAATTACTCATATCACTCATTGCTTACCATTTGTTTGAGGAGCAGACAGACTCGCCATTGGTTCCTTCAGGCGAAAGCTCTTGGAGTTTCTTGACTATTAGTTTCTTGTATGCAGTGTAGTTTCCAAACCACACACACTAAACGATTATTGATTAAATGAAAATTTGTGTAGTTTAGAAAGACATGACAAATCTAAAAGGTGTTTATTGTGATTCTGGCATTAGTCCAGTTTGAGATTCACCTTGTATGCATGGCCATGTGTGGGTGGACGAGGTGCATTTGTCTCCAGGGACAGAGAGGTTGGTGGCCTGCGACAGGCTTTGAGCCTGCGGACAGTGTGTGTGTGTGTGTGTGTGTGTGTGTGTGTGTGACAGGGTAAATGTGTTCTGGCTGAATGGTCAGTATGCTCACCACAGTGGACGGTCTGAGCTCATGCAGGCCAGGTGACCTTCCTGTCAAGGAGAGTTGATGGTTACAGGGGCTGCAGACCAGCCCAGAACTCTACTGACAGACTGGCCACTTTATCAGAAACACCTCATTCATTATATACAGCTTTAAACATTAAGAGAGCACTTCAGTTTCTGAATCAGTTTCTCTGAATTTGCTATTTATAGGTTTATGTTTGAGTAAAATGAACATTGTTGTTTTATTCTATAAACTACAAACAACATTTCTCCCAAATTCCAAATAAAAATATTCTCATTTAGAGCATTTATTTGTTCATATTCATGTTGAGTTCAGAAATCAATATTTGGTGGAATAACCCTGTTTTTTAATCACAGTTTTCATGCATCTTGGCATCATCATGTTCTCCTCCACCAGTCTTACACACTGCTTTTGGATAACTTTATACTGCTTTACTCCTTGTGCAAATATTCAACAAGCAGTTCAGTTTGGTTTGATGGCTTGTGATCATCCATCTTCCTCTTGATTATATTCTAGAGGTTTTCAATTTCAATTTGGTAAAATCAAAGAAACTCATCATTTTTAAGTGGTCTCTTATGTTTTTCCAGAGCTTTATATGCTAGCAGCCATCTGGGATACCTCAGCAACCACTTTGAATAAGGTAGCATTGGCTTCCTGTACATAGCAGTGCAGTGATGAACATCAAACATGGCAAAGTACCCTACTAACTATGTTCCAAACAATAATTTCGGAAACCAGAGCAACCACCTAGCACTATCAATGCAATGTAACATTCCAGTAACTATGTTGAACATCATAGCAAACATATGGAATACCACAGCAACTTTAGCACTTAGCAACCCCTTTGAAAAGCAATGTGTTTACCTACCCAACAACGAACATCAAATGTGGCAAAGTGACTAGTTAATGGGACCCTAGCAACCATTTTCACCCTAGCAACCTCCTGGGAAACCATTGCAACACTAAAGCAACTAAAGCTACTCCTACTAAAATACCAAATGCATTGTCACATGAACCTAGTACTGTATCCTAGAACTTTGTCGTTAGACTCCTGGTAACCTTCTGATAGGTTGACCTCGTTCACAGTACCAGAGATACACTAGGTTGGCGTGCCATTAGGTAATTGATGATGGGCAGTGTTGAGTAAGGCTTTGGCCTGAAATCTGAAATCCTATCAACACTTCTTCACGACTCAGACCATCACTACCCGCTCATCCGCAGCCGGTAGGTGAGTGGAGATGTTCGGCCTGGGCTGAAAGTCAGCTTATCTCCAGTGCTGAGCAGGATTTCAGTGTGACTCAGGAACCCTAAGCAGCTTTAGCCAGTGAGTTAAAGGTACCTAGAACGAGGACCACCTGACCTTTGAGCTCTAAATATGAGACTGGTCTTTAATCTGCTTGGAAATTAGCTGATTATACATTGGAAAAAAAAAGAGTTGTGTCTGTTTTCAAAAAAATGACTCTAACTTCCTTTCTTCTAGTCTGTTAAACATGGTGGTGGGAGTGTTCTAAACATCAGTCAAAAGCAATTTGAAAATTAAAGTTCATGTGTTACATTATATTTTGTACATTTTAGTCTGGTCAGTTTGGTCAGGGTTTCATGCTGCAGTTTATTAATGGGCTTCTGTCCACTAACAGGCTTCTGCCCATTCACAGGCTTCTGCCCATTCACAGGCTTCTACCCAATCACAGCCTTCTGCCCAATTATAAACTTCTACCCAATCACAGTCTTGGCTTTTGCCCAATCCCAAGGTTGTACCCAATCACAGATGCCTGCCCAATCACAGGCTTCTGCCTAATCACAGGCTCCTACCCAATCACATGCTTCTGCCCAATCACAGGCTTCTGCCTAATCACAGGCTCCTACCCAATCATATGCTTCTGCCCAATCACAGGTTTGGCTTTGCCCAATAACAAGGGTTGTAGCCAACCACAGTGTTCTACCCATTCATAGGCTTTTTTTCATTCACAGGCTCCTTCCCAATCACAGGCTCCTTCCCAATCACAGGCTTCTGTCCAGTCACAAGGTTGAAAAGATTGGCTTTGCCCAATCTTTTCATTCACAGGGCTTCTACCCAATCACAGGCTTATGCCTAATCATAAACGACTACCCAATCACAGGCTTCTACCCAATCACAGACCTCTTTCCATTCACAGGCTTCTGCCCAATTACAGGCTTCTACCCAATCATAAGCCTCTACCCAATCAGAGTGCTTCTATCCAATCACAGGCTTCTACACAATCATAGCCTTCTAGCCAACCACAGGCTTCTGCCCATACTACCTAGTCGCAGAGTTCAACTCAATTGCAGGCTTCTGCCCAATCATAAGTCTCTACTCAATCATAGGGTTGTACCCAATTACAGGCTTCTACACCATAATAGCCTTCTACCCCGTCATAAACGTCAACCCAATCACAGGCTTGGATTTTGCCCAATCACAGGCTTCGGCCCAGTCATAGAGTTCTACCCAATCAAAGGGCCTCTACCCAATCACAATGTTCTACCCAATTACAGGCTTCTGCCCAATCACAGGCTTCTGCCCAATCACAAGGTTGTAGCCAACCACAGTGTCTTTTCATTCACAGGGCTTCTACCCAATCACAGGCTTCTACACAATCATAGCCTTCTTAGCTTAGATGATCTGTCCGAATCAGACCCAGATTTCTCATCACTTTTCTTGAGTCGGATTCAAGAAAATGGTCTGTGATGTAGGTGTCTGTTTTCTAATGCTGTTTTTATTTTTATAAAGCTATGATGTAATAATCACAATATAGCAAAGTAACAAATTAATCTGTTTTCTTAAATAATAGGCATGTGCTTTTTGAATGTTCCAATGGTAATTAACATCATTCTGAACAGATTTTGCTCATTCAAACAGCCTATAAATGTTTTAAAAAACATGGGCCTAACCTAAGCGCTAAAACTGGTACATCAGTGACAAAAGTAAAAGCAAAGTAAAAACACCCTCAGAGCAAAGAGGAGGAAACCACTGGAGGAAGTGAGAGTGAAAAGAGGAACTCGTGGTCGGTTCTAGTTTCAGGTAAGAGATGAGGTGAAGAGTAGAATAAAGAGCAGATGAAGTGAAGTAATGGAGAACTGTAGCTTATGTTAGAGCGGGTCGTGGGTTATGAGAGTAGGGGAAGGTGCAGAAGGCATGTTCAGTATTGAACTGGTGTTTTAGGCCATTCTGGGACCTGTTATGGCCTTTTCATGCTGGTTGAGGTGGGTAAGTGTGGTGAATAGCTTAGCTTTTAGCCAGCGCGTGGTATGGTTTTGTTTAAGGAAGCTTTTACACCTATCTTTGACTTTTTTCAATTTGGACCGAAACAACATAGCAGGTGTGAAAAAAGCCACAAACCCAAATTTGGTCCAAAAAAAAGGTGATCTCGATCTGGATCAATTAATCATGATTTGGTTTCTCTGCAGTGTGAGAAACATTTGGATAATGGTTTAAACTTTCAGATCAATTAGTAGAAGTTGAAGTAAGCTAGTTCAACTTTAAAAGAGGTCAAATTTTGAGAAAGTTAAATAGAGTTATTCGTTACTCATTTCCTCTGGTATTTTTCCTACGGTCCCTAAAGTGCTGCAGGACATTAAAGACATGGGAGAAAAGTGGGATTGTCACGAAGACCCAGGCAGGGAGACGAGGAGGCGGACACAAATGCAGGTAAGGGCGAAACGAATAATTTAATAAATAAATAACAAAGATAAACAAAGAGACAGGCAACAAATAAACACGTAAACATAAAACAGGGAGATATATACAAGGAACTGGGGAATAAAATAACGGAAAATAGATAAACATATGACCAAAAACCAAAACAAACGAGAGAAACTAAAGAACATAAACTAAACGAACTAGAGATAATAATGAGAAAATAAACTATAAACGTGAAAACAAGAAATAAACGAGAAACAAATGACTAAGGTTATATACAGGGAGCTAGGGAACATGGAGCTAAACAAGAAACTAAACTAGACAAGGAGAACTAAACTAAGCAGGGCAAGGGAGAAACAATGGAAATAAAGGAAACTAGAAATATACACAAGAGATAAACAGAGGTAAACACAGAGCAAGGACTAGGGCTATGAAACGCAGTGAAGCAACAGAGAGACAAAACAACAGGTGAAGGTGCAAAGACCGACCGAGACAAAGTGGCAGAGGAGGGCTATTTAAAGAAACAGGAAACACACTATAATAGAAACACCTGGGGAAGGGGCGGAGCTACAAATGAGACACAGATGGAAAAGTACTGAGACGGGAGACACAGGGGAGCACAGGTCACGTGGGGAAGACACACAGACACGAGACGAGGCCAAGACGTGACAGGGATTGTGCCTCAATCTTGGTCAGATATACTTATATAAAGTTAAGTTTAGTAAAATTAAAGTGTATTTTAGTAAAGATTGATTTCAAATTTCTCACCGTTCAGTATGAAACTAAATTTACCTCAGAACCTTGTTCCGAAAAATAGGAAAGAACCACCGTATTCCTGCATTTACAGTGCCGAGTGGCACTTTAGGGATCGTGGGAAAAAAGCCGGACAAAATGAGTAATGAATAAATCGATTTGTGATGTCAAATTAATGGTATAAAGTATGTTTGTACATTTCTTTGCATTATATCGTTGGTTTGACATCACAAGGCCAAATTTTGAGAAAGCTAAATAGTGTTATTCAATATTCATTCCGTCTGATATTTTTCCTACGGTCCCTAAAGTGCTGCAAGACAATAAAGACACGGGAGCAAAGTGGGATTGTGCCTCAATTTTGTTCAGATATCCTAATATAAAAGCTAAGTTTAGTAAAATAAAAGCTAATTTCAATAAAGATTGTCGAATATAACAGACTTTAGGGCACTTTAGGGATCGTGGAAAAAAATTCCAGACTAAACAAGAAATGAATAAATCTTTTTAACTGTCTCAAAATGTTACCATGTGATGCCTCATTTCGTCTGTTATTTTTCCTGCGGTCCCTAAAGTGCTTCAGGACATTAAAGACGTGGGAGCAAAGCGACATTGTGCATCAATCTTGATCTGATATCCTTATATACAGTTAAGTTTAGTCAAACTAAAAGTGAATTTTAGTATAGATTGTTAAATAAAAAGCAATTCCCCATATTTAATAAATTAACTAAACTAAATTCACAAAAGAACCATGTTTTGAAACCTAAAAATGGGTCAAAGCTCAGTGAAAAAGGTTAAGAACCCTAGACTTAGACCACCTGAACCCAACTAACCACAAAATCTGGTCTTAAATTCCCCAATAATGCTCGTTTTCTGACTAAACGTGATCCAGTTTAAGCTGTAATTTGCTAAATTAAGAGCAGTATATTTTAGTGTAAGAGGAGCTGCGGTCCATCTCCAGATCTCCTGAGCTTTATCTGCTTTATTTGTCCTCCATTATCAGCTGCAAACATCAAAGCTGCTCTTCAATGAAGCGGAGTTGAAATGATGGTGCGAGAACGCGGCAGCTGAATAGCTTATTTCCACTCTGAGGGGAGAATAAAGAGGCTGGAGCTGGGTGAGATTAGCATAACTAAGGGCCACATCAAACGCCTGCAGTACGACAGGTCTGTCAGCGAGACGGTGAGCTCCAGACTTCAACCAGCCACGTCTGGAGCTTCTTCTTCTTCTTCTTCTACACTGAGAACATTTAGGAGGGTTAAACTAGAACGGTTAATCCTGTATATTAAAGTAAAGCACGACTAGTCACTGATTTGTTGCTTGTTAGCATGATTGCCAACTTTGGTCCTGGAGTTTTGGCTAAAAAGAGTAATGCCACACTTTAAAGTGGCTAAAACATTAAGTACGCTTACCACAAACTGTGTGGAGATGTTCAGTAATCCATTTATCCAGTAGATTTGGTTACTATGTGGTTTCTGTCACCATATGACTCACAAGTTGGTTTACCGTCCATCAAGTTCTACTGTAAATGTAGATTAGCCCTTATTATACCACAGTTAGTTCCGACCCTGGAATGTGATTGGCTGAGAGGCGCTTTATGAGTGACATTATCAGCCGGTAATGCACTGTAACCGAAGCTCTCCATGTATTACTCCACCACATACAAGTAACCCCTACTTTTAACTCAACAATAAACAGAATAAAGAATAAAATAACACTGCTCTTCCTTAAATCCTTAAACGAGCTGCTGGTGTATCTTCACAGCGTCAACGTTCACGTCAGTATCCTTTGCTGAGACGCACAAAAGCGCTGCACTGTTAAGATACAAGCACACCTGACTCTGACTGAGGGAATGAGAACTGGCGCACTCATTGGTTTATTTTATGCTACATCCAAAATTAACCACACCCATGATTAATTAAGAATTAAGAATTAGTTAATGCCTTTTGCTTTGTCACAGACACACCGACACGCCCTGAATCAAGCTGTGCAAAATGCAATTAACTGATGCGCTATAGAAAAAAAATAGGACCCATAGTCTAGCAATAGGCTTAATCCTTGTACAGGAATCTGCCCCATAGTGAGAATAGTGAGCTCACTTATGAAATCACATACTTTCAGAATACATCAGGGGCAGTACACACTAATTAACCCACAAATAAAGAGTGCTAAACGTTCGCTCACTCGCTCATTATCAGCTACAGTCCCTCAGAGCCTGATGTTATTAATGTTATTAGCCATAACATCTTTTATACTATAGCACACCCGCAGTAAGAGCGAATGTATGTATAAATCTATATATGTATATATATATATATATATATATATATATATATATATATATATATATATATATATATATATATATTTTTTTTATATATATATATATAATGTTAGGCAGGTGGTTTTAATGTTTTGGCTGATAGGTGTGTGTGTGCCAAGCTTACCTTGTGTGCAAACTGCTGCTTAAAGCTTAAGGTAGAAGAGAGCCAGGAGAGAGACAGAGTGTGTGTGTGTGTGTGTGTGTGCGTGTGTGTGTGTGTGTTTGGATAGGGAGGTGCCCAACATGGCTCAGCATGGTTGATTCTCTGTTTCTGGCTCTGTTTACACACACACACACACACACACACACACTTATATTCACAATGCCAATATGTCCTGTCTCACTTTATATACATATATATATATATATATATATATATATATATATATATATATATATATATATATATATATATATATATATATATACATATATACATATATGTGTTTTCTCTACTTAAAAAAATACAAATTACTCATAAAATCTACTCAATTACAGTAACTTGAGTAAATGTAATTCATTACTTTCCACCTCTGTAAACTACAGACAACATTTCTCCAAAATTCCAAACAACAAACAACAAAAAAGATGCAGAGCTTTCAGACCTCAAATAATGCAAAAAAAAAGAAGTTCATAATTATAAAGTTTTAAGAGTTTAGAAATCTATTTTTTGTTGGAATAATCCTGATGGTTTTTAATCACAGTTTTTTTTTCATGCATCTTGGCATCATGTTCTCCTCCTCCACCAGTCTTACACACTGCTTTTGGATAACTTTATGCTGCTTTACTCCTGGTGCAAAAATTGAAGCAGTTCAGTTTGGTGGTTTGATGGCTTGTGATCATCCATCTTCCTCTTGATTATATTCCAGAGGTTTTCAATTCATTAAAATCAAAGAAACTCATCATGTGGTGTGTTGCTGGAGTGGAGAAACAGGAAACAGCTGGTCTGAAGTTCATGTTCAGGTCGAGGAGGTAAAAAGAGGACAGGTGGTTTGCTTTTGCTGTTTTTTTTTTGCAGCTATAGCTGCACAGCTGCACCAAGAGATGCAGTGTGGGTAGGAGAGAGAAGCATGTAGCGCTAATGCTAATGCCAAAAAGCATAAAAAAGACGCATGAATTTCACATGATCTGACCGTTCACACTTCATGTTGCATGTCCATGGATCTGATACGTATCTGAATTAGAACCACATATGAAAGTGACTCCAATCTGATTTAGAAAAAAAATCAGATTTGAGTCAGTTCAGTCTGGTAATGTGAACGTAGCCAAAAAGTCTTTGTATAGGGCAGCCTTTTCTCCCTCTCTCTCTCTCTCTCTGTATATGTGTTAGTCCTGCTTTTCTGTGGTGTTCCCAAGTCTGGAACATTATCCTGAAAATGTACCAAACCAAACACAACACAACACACACACTAAAGCAACGTCTCGTCTCTGGAACAGAAGGCTTCTTTGTACAGGCTGCTAAATGTTCCCTAAGACTAGTCTGCTTTAGGAGTCTGTGTGTCAGCACTGAACGCTTTTTGTCCTCCTTCCTTTTCTTTTCTTTTCTCTCCATTCATTCATTCATTCTCTTTTTTTCCAGCAGCAACCAGACACCAGGGCTTCCAGCGGGGAGACGGACCCTCCACCAGAGCTGCTGCTCGGCTCCAGGCTGCAGGAGAACCGACAACAGAGCATTTTTTCACTTGTGGGATGTGGTCACACTGTTACGTATTCAGGCCTGGTCAACACCCAAAACACACACACACACACACACACACACACCCTGCACGCACCAGGATTTGCCCTGCCTCTCACCCTGGATTAGGCCGTAGCAGCCAGGCAGCTATATCTGGTGTACTTCTAGACCTTAGCTGTTAGCTTAAATACAATTCTTAGCATTAGCATTTAGCTCATGCAATAAAAAGAGATGTTAAAAAAACTTGCTCTGATAAACTTATCCTGTACAACAGAGGGAACTCTTGCTCTTCCTTTCCTGGGGCGGCGCTGATGAGTGCCAGTTTCATCATAACATTTTTATTATTATTATTATTATTTTATATCCCATTTTTCATTAGGACTCCTCCTAACACTAGTGATGCCCCAACACACCATCTTTTGCTGGATACATGTGAAGTCAGACTCCGCCTCTTTTTGAACTGCTGCTGCTGATGTTGTAGCATTACCAAGTAGCATCACAGCGCTAACGATCGGAGGAAAGCGCAGCAACTCGGTTCTGATACATCGGCTCACAGACGCAGCCTTGTGCTGATCCACATCACCCTAGGAGTGATGAGGGGAAAAAGCACCATCTACTGTGTACACACCCAGAGAGAGAGCAAGGCCAACTGTGCTCTCTCAGGGCTCAGGCAGCTGATGGCAAGCTGCATAAACAGGATATGGACCAGCAATCACCTGATCATCGTAACGTTTTAATAGCTCTTTGCGGTGACTGCCCAAAAAATCCAGCCCAACCTGACCTGCCCCATAAACCGTAGTTATGAGCCTGAGCCCGATTTAAACCCAACATTTTTTTAGTAAGTACATTGTTAAAACTGAGCTTTTCAAAATAAACATTTCCAGGCTGTTCGAATGAGCAAAATGTGTTCAGAATGATGTTAATAAACATTGCAACACTGAAGAAGCATAGATCTGTTATTTAAGAAAAGAGAGAGACAGTGTTTGTTCATAGCTGTGTTAATTAGCATTATCAAATTATACTGCACCTTATCATTAATTTAGCCTAAGTAAAAAGGAGTATATTTAATAGCTGGAGTACAAACCAACCAGAGTCTATTTTAACCAAACAAAATAGTGCTGGTGTTAAAACGCTCTTAGAGTCTTACCCAAGGTCATTTATTGGTGTACAGTGGTATGTTTATTGTGCCAGCAGATATACAGGGGTTGGACAATGAAACTGAAACACCGGTCATTTTAGTATGGGAGGTTTCATGGCTAAATTGGAGCAGCCTGGTGGTCAATCTTCATTAATTGCACATTATTGCACCAGTAAGAGCAGTAAGAGTGTGAAGGTTCAATTAGCAGCAGGGTAAGAGCACAGTTCTGCTCTAAATATTGCAATGCACACAACATTATGGGTGACATACCAGAGTTCAAAAGAGGACAAATTGTTGGTGCACGTCTTGCTGGAGCATCTGTGACCAAGACAGCAAGTCTTTGTGATGCATCAAGAGCCACGGTATCCAGGGTAATGTCAGCATACCACCAAGAAGCACCAACCACATCCAACAGGATTAACTGTGGACGCTGTAAGAGGAAGCTGTCTGAAAGGGATGTTCGGGTACTAACCCGGATTGTATCCAAAAAACATAAAACCACAGCTGATCAAATCACGGCAGAATTCAATGTGCACCTCAACTCTCCTGTTTCCACCAGAACTGTCCGTCACCACAATCAATTATTGTGGTCTAAAACCAGGTGTTTCAGTTTCATTTTCCAACCCCTGTATAAGGTAGCGGTGTTACCAGTATCACATGCTGTATACGCACCATATGTCCAGTCGTGTACTCATGCACAGACCAGCTTGCTTGACTTCTGCCCTGGTTCGGTCATTTTTAGCAGCAGCTTTAGTAAATCTGGCCCGCTGAGGCCTGCAGGGCTGCCCAGGCCTCAGATTCTCCCACCGTGCCATAGAATCCTGGGAATTTCACACATGGTGAGTATCTGATAGTTGCGCCTGGTCTCTGGGCATAAGCCATGGTCAGGCTGGCAGTACATCCGCCCACCAGATCCAGAGAGATCTCCCAGCAGGCCGAGCTGGACATATGGACCCGACCAGCCACAGACGGGCCCGACCAGGCGGAGGGCATTTCACTAATAATAATAAAGAGAGGACGATAGCATGGCACAGATTGATGCATGCGTATATTTACATAAATATACTGTATTTACATACACACATATACAGCTCTGGAAAAAATTAAGAGAGCACTTCAGTTTCTGAATCAGTTTCTCTGATTTTGCTATTTATAGGTTTATGTTTGAGTAAAATGAACATTGTTGTTTTATTCTATAAACTACAGACAACATTTCTCCCAAATTTTATCCAAATAAAAATATTGTCATTAAGAGCATTTATTTGCAGAAAATAAGAAATGGCTGAAATAACAAAAAAGATGCAGAGCTTTAAGACCTCAAATAATGCAAAGAAAACAAGTTCATATTCATAAAGTTTTAAGAGTTCAGAAATCAATATTTGGTGGAATAACCCTGGTGGTTTTTAATCACAGTTTTTATGCATCTTGGCATCATGTTCTCCTCCACCAGTCTTACACACTGCTTTTGGATAACTTTTGAATACGCCTTTACTCCTGATTCAAGCAGTTCAGTTTGGTGGTTTGATGGCTTGTGATCATCCATCTTCCTCTTGATTATATTCCAGAGGTTTTCAATTTGGTAAAACAAAAGAAACTCATCAATTTTAAGTGCTCTCTAATTTTTCCAGAGCTGTGTTCCTTCCGAACAACTCAATTTTGGTTTCATTTAGTCAGTAGTTCTGTGGAACATCCAGGTGATCTTTTGCAAACTTCAAACTTGCAGCAATTTTTTTTTGGACCACAGCAGCTTCCTCCGTGGTGTCCTCCTCCATGAACTCCATTCTTGTTTAATGTTTTCCTTATTGTAGATTTGTCACCAAAAATGTGAGCATGTGCCAGAGATTTCTGTAAGTCTTCAGCTGACACTGTGAAGGATTCTTCTTCACCTCATTGATCATTGTGCGCTGTGCTCTTACAGTCACCTTTACAGGATTTTACCACACCTAGGGAGAGTAGATACAGTAACAGTGCATCAAGGCTTTTAGAGATACTTTTGTAACCCTTTCCAGCTTCATGCAAGTCAACAATTCCTGAACGTATTTTTTCTGAGAGCTTGATCTTTTGTGCGAGGCATGATTCACATCAAGCAATGTTTCTTAAGAACAGCAAACTCAAAACTGGTGTGTGCTTTTTTTAATGATGAAGTTGGAACAACATATGCTGCCACATCTTTTCCCGTGACGTCTCGTGCATTTTTCAACAATACAATGCAAACCCACACGCTGCACACATTACAAAAGCATGACTGTACGAAAGATACGTAGAAGATGTAGAAGCTTTCCCATTAAGAAAAGGACACACAAAGATCCACATCTACATCACCTCCGACATCTGCATCACCTCCAACATCTACATCACCTCCGACATCTACATCACCTCCAACATCTACATCACCTCCGACATCTGCATCACCTCCGACATCTACATCACCTCCAACATCTGCATCACCTCCGACATCTGCATCACCTCCGACATCTGCATCACCTCCAACATCTACATCACCTCCGACATCTACATCACCTCCAACATCTGCATCACCTCCGACATCTGCATCACCTCCAACATCTACATCACCTCCAACATCTGCATCACCTCCGACATCTACATCACCTCCGATATCTGCATCACCTCTGACATCTGTATCACCTCCAACATCTACATCACCTCCAACATCTGCATCACCTCCAACATCTGCATCACCTCCAACATCTACATCACCTCCAACATCTACATCACCTCCAACATCTACATCACCTCCGACATCTGCATCACCTCCAACATCTACATCACCTCCGACATCTGCATCACCTCCGACATCTGCATCACTTCCAATATCTACATCACCTCCAACATCTGCATCACCTCCAACATCTGCATCACCTCCAACATCTACATCACCTCCGACATCTGCATCACCTCCGACATCTGCATCACCTCCGACATCTACATCACCTCCGACATCTGCATCACCTCCGACATCTGCATCACCTCCGACTTCTACATCACCTCCGACATCTGCATCACCTCCAACATCTACATCACCTCCGACATCTACATCACTTCCAATATCTACATCACCTCCAACATGTGCATCACTTCCAATATCTACATCACCTCCAACATCTGCATCACCTCCAACATCTACATCACCTCCGACATCTGCATCACCTCCGACATCTGCATCACCTCCGACATCTGCATCACCTCCGACATCTACATCACCTCCAACATCTACATCACCTCCGACATCTGCATCACCTCCAACATCTACATCACCTCCGACATCTGCATCACCTCCGACATCTGCATCACTTCCAATATCTACATCACCTCCAACATCTGCATCACCTCCAACATCTGCATCACCTCCGACATCTGCATCACCTCCGACATCTGCATCACCTCCAACATCTACATCACCTCCGACATCTGCATCACCTCCGACATCTGCATCACCTCCGACTTCTACATCACCTCCGACATCTGCATCACCTCCAACATCTACATCACCTCCGACATCTACATCACTTCCAATATCTACATCACCTCCAACATGTGCATCACTTCCAATATCTACATCACCTCCAACATCTGCATCACCTCCAACATCTACATCACCTCCGACATCTGCATCACCTCCGACATCTGCATCACCTCCGACATCTACATCACCTCCGACATCTACATCACCTCCAACATCTACATCACCTCCGACATCTACATCACTTCCAATATCTACATCACCTCCAACATGTGCATCACTTCCAATATCTACATCACCTCCGACATCTGCATCACCTCCGACATCTGCATCACCTCCGACATCTACATCACCTCCGACATCTGCATCACCTCCGACATCTACATCACCTCCGACATCTGCAAGAATGACCTCTAGATGACCTCCAGGACCTCTCCTGTAAACGAAGAGGGAAGAGGGGGAGGGTTCCTACTTTTACACAGTACTGTAAACACACACACACACACACACACACACACACACACTTTACGTGCTGCGGTTTGGAAACGACACTAAATAGGTAAGTGTATCCACACACACACAAAACACACACACACACACACACACACACACCAGCTGTGCTATTAAAGCTGTAGAAGTGAATTCCAGCAGTAATAAAAGTGGATACCTCCAGACTGAGTCCGGAGTGTGGCTCTGGAAACCCTCACACACTAACTGCCCCATAAACATGATGGAGAGCCAGGCTCAGAGCGAGTGTGTGTGTGTGTAAATGCACAGTGGAAGGCATTAATCAGATTGAACACTACAGCCTTTTACTGTAGTCAGACTGTCAGTTACAGGCCGTTCCATCTGCTGATAAAAAGAGGAACCAATGCAATTAGCTGCAATTAGCCCACATTGATAACGTTTGAGTTACAGTCTGTAGCCCATTTCCATCAGTTATCTATTGGATTTTTGATTAATGACCCATTTCTGATGTCAGAACCTACCAACAACACTGCTGTGCCTAATATACTGCCCTAAAAACAGGCTCTCAGAGGCTACTTTTGGGTAGAATACCTCCTGGTGAGAAATCATTTGCTGCTGGACATGTCTCTATTAAGTCCTCTTGAACAGATGACAGATTCTGAGACAAATAATTAAGATGCCACCATCATATATTCTGTTTAAGACCCAGCGACAGTCTGGATTCAGTATGGAGATCTTGGGATGAGTGCTTTAATTCAGGGGTGTCCTTATGTCTGTGCTACCTTCCGGCCCTTCTTGTACCCTTCCAACATGCTAATGTGTGGTTCACATAGGTGGAACTTGAGTTAGGAAAGTTTTCATTGAGTTTTTCAAGTAGAAACACTAGAAACACCTTATCAACCAACAGCTG
Source organism: Astyanax mexicanus (assembly GCF_023375975.1). Classification (NCBI taxonomy): domain Eukaryota; kingdom Metazoa; phylum Chordata; class Actinopteri; order Characiformes; family Acestrorhamphidae; genus Astyanax; species Astyanax mexicanus. Next base: position 53,575,775 of record NC_064411.1, on the reverse strand, counting down.
TACACTAGGGACACCTAGCAACAGCTTCTCTTTATTCACAGTAAGCTTAGATTTACAGATTTCCACTAAGGCTGGGTGCAGCAGCATATGCATTGACCGCTAGCACTAGCCCCCCGTTAGCGCTAGTAAATACCACCCAATAGCACTACACTGAGGAACCCCTGAATGTCCAGGGCGATATTAGCTAGCAGTCCATCCCACAAAGCTTGTTTTAACATGGTAAACAGGCAAGCTACAGTCTGATACACTCAACTCTGAACAGAAGTTAGCGGCTAATGCTAATGCTAATGCTGCTGCACATAGCCTTAGTGCTGGAGAAACTTCACTAAAAACTCCCTCCTTATAACTCTGTACTTCAGTGGAGTGGCTCTACTGCTCCTTAATACCTAGAACTGGTAGAATTTACACATAAGGAGCACTGGATTATAAATAGCATGGTTGATTTTTGGGAAAATTCAAGGAACACCCAGCAACAGCTTAGCAACAGCCTAGCAACACCTTGGGAAATCCTTAGCAGAACCTTATTAACAAATTATAAACATATTTTACCACATAGTAACCTTAGGAATCAATACACTACCATAGTAATCACCTAGGAACACCTTATCAACCAACAGATGTACCCTAGGGACACCTAGCAACAGCCTAACAACACTATAAGTACTTCTTAACAACACCATAGATACTTTCAAACACCATACTAATCTGTGAACACAGCCACCACATAGTAACACCTTAGGAATCAACACTACCATAGTAATAACCTGGAAACACCTTATCAACCAACTTAGTAAAATGCTAGCAACACCTTCGGGACTCCTTAGCAACACTTTACTAACCAATTACTAACATTTTTACCACATAGAAAAATGTTAGCAAACAATGCATCACCATAGTAACCACTATAGACATCTAGCAACAGATTAGCAAAACCTTACTAATCGGAGACCACAGCAACTACATAGTAGAATCTAAGCAATTAACACACTACCATAGTAATCACCTAGAAACACCTTATCAACCAACTTAGTAAAATCCTAGCAACAACTCACTAACCAATTCCAAACAACATCAACCAACTCTATGGTAACATTTTATACACTTCAATTTTACACACTTCTGACCCATAAATGTAAATGTTGAGGCTTCCAATTTTGGATTTACCCACAAAAATAAAACAGCCTGAATGTTTATCTTTATTCAAATTGATTTAAATTGATTTGCTGTTGTTTATCGAGGCTCTGCTGCTATTTCTGAACGGCGGCCGCTCTGCGACGGGTGGCCCAACTCCATGTCAGCGCCGTGGGGCAAGATTTCCTGGTAATCTATTCAAGCCCCTGGCCTCTGATTAGATGATAGTTAGGGGGCAAGAGCTTAAAGTGTTTGTGAATGGCCAGATGGCACCCGACAAATCCCACCTTACATCATAAAATAAGTCTGTTAGCGTAATCCCCCCCGCATCAGAATTAATACACAAGACAGCCAGTCTTAACTACATCCCACCCCAGGGCCGGCTGGGCTTTACGGAAAGTGAAACACACAATGCGTTTCAGCCAGAGGAGGAACAGAGCAGGGCCCAGCACTGAGCCCTGAGGTACTGTCCTGTAATATACACCTATATAGATAACTTTTAAGAGACAGAAAGGCCTGTAAAACTTGATCCGTCTCTTCTTTTATTTATTAAAATTATCAGTACCACTTTAAAATAAGGCTCCTTTATATAGGAGTGTATTAATAGTTATTAATTAGGTTGTAAATATAAAAAAAATGAGCAGATAAGTTATAAAATCAGGAAATGGTAAAATTAATAATAATTCAAAATAACAAATAATATATATATAATAAATAATAAATGAATAAAAACAAAAAAAAAGTAAGAACATTAAAAAAATAAAATAAGTGAAAGGATAGGCTCAGTTTAAATTAAAATACTTCATTTAAATCTCTCCTGGAGATTTTTTTTGGATACTGATCTTACTTTGTCTTTTTTTATCAGTCCTCATTAACATACACTACTGGTAAAAAGTTTTAAAACAGCCCAATTTTCCCTTTATAACTGGAAATAGTACATAATCCAGCATACAAATTTGTGCAGTAAACTACCAGGGTCTTTAGGAAAACAAATGAACTTCTACTGGACAACTAAACAATAGGGGTGTTCTAAAACATTTGACTGATTTTGTATATAATAAAATAGTATAGAAAGTCAGTGTGTCTTTGTGCTCTATACTTTTTTACTTTGTAGTTTTCTTTCTCTATGTACAGTAATTTACTATGAATATTTCAAATACAGCTTTGGGAAAAAATAACATGTCATGTAAAAAGAGTTTCTTTGATTTTAGCAAATTGAAAACCTCTGGAATATAATCAAGAGGAAGATGGATGATCACAAGCCATCAAACCAAACTGAACTGCTTGAATTTTTGCACCAGGAGTAAAGCAGCATAAAGTTATCCAAAAGCAGTGTGTAAGACTGGTGGAGGAGAACATGATGCCAAGATGCATTAAAACTTTGATTAAAAACCAGGGTTATTCCACCAAATATTGATTTCTGAACTCTCAAAACTTTTTTTTGCATTATTTGATGTCTGAAAGCTCTGCATTTCTCATTTTTGGATAGAAATGGCTTCCTCCATGGTGTCCTCCCATGAACTTCATTCTTGTTTAATGCTTTTTCTTATTGTAGATTTGTCAACAAAACTGTGTGCCAGAGATTTCTGTAAGTCTTTAGCTGACACTCTAGGATTCTTCCTCACCTCATTGATCATTCTGCGCTGTGCTCTTGCAGTCACCTTTACAGGACGACCACGACTAGGGAGAGTAGCTCCAGTAACAGTGCTGAACTTTCTCCATTTGTAGAGCGTCTGTCTTACCGTGGACACATGAACATCAAGGCTTTTAGAGATACTTTTGTAACCCTTTCCAGCTTCATGCAAGTCAACAATTCTTGAATGTAGATCTTCTAAACAAACTTGATTTTTTGTGCTGAGAGGCATGATTCACATCAAGCAATGCTTCTTAAGAAAAACCAACACATCCAATCTCATAACATTGATTGGACTCCAGGTTGGCTGACTCCTGGCTCCACTTGGCTCTTAGAAAAGTCATTAGCCTAGAGGTTCACATACTTTTTCTACCCTCACTGTGAATGTTAACATGTTGTTTTCAATAAAACCATGCAAACATATAATGTATTTGTGTGGTATTAGTTTACGTAGACTGTGTTTGTCCATTGTTGTGACTTAAATGAAGATCAAAACACATTTAATGACCAATTTATGCAGAAATCCAAGTATAATCCCAAAGGGTTCACATACTTTTTCTTGCAACTGTATCCAGATTTGCAGTGTTATTTAATGCCATGTAACAGGGCTTCTTGTTCGGACCCCCGTCACCATTTATAAAAACATTATTTGATACAGATTCTCAATATCAGGCCTTTTTTAGCACAATTGCCACAGGCACAGTTTTGCTCCATTGTGTCTACACTTACGCCGTATTGTGGCAGCCTGTCTATAACAGCACAATGGATCCACTGTGAGTGGAGATTCCTCTCAATGGGCCTTCACTTCACTTCACTATAGCAGCTCCTCAACATAAATACCACCATTCAAATAAAACCAGTCGGAGAGAACAGCCAGAAACATCCCTGACTGTTACACGCCAAGAACTGAGCTCCTGCTGCACTAATGATAATAAAGCTGCTGATTAGGGGTGCAAATCTACACTGTAAAATATATATGTAATATTCTTTAATTAAAGTACTAATACAATGATGATCCACTGAGAAGTTGATAAAAGCAGTTCTAATAAAATCACTGTTAATAATACTGTGTATTTTATAAGTTGCTATTAAATATTGAGGCTAAATATTGAAGCTGTTTGCCCAACATGACCATTATCACCAAGCAGGTTGACCAACATTAACATTATCACCAAGCTGGTTGACCACAATGACCATAGTCACCAAGCTGGTTGACCACCATGACCATTATCACCAAGCTGGTTGTCTAAAATGACCATTATCACCAAGCTGGTTGACCAACATGACCATAATCACCAAGCTGATTGAACAATATGACCATTATCACCAACCTGGTTGACCAGCAGGACCATAGTCACCATGATTTTTGTCCAAAATGAACATAACCACCAAGCTGGTTGACCACCATGACCATTATTACCAAACTGGTTGATCACCATGACCATAGTCACCAAGCTGGCTGATCACTATGGCCATAATCACCAAGCTGGTTGACCAGCAGGACCATAATCACCATGATTTTTGTCCAAAATAAACATAACCACCAAGCTGGTTGACCACCATGACCATTATTACCAAGCTGGTTGACCAGCAGGACCATAGTCACCATGATTTTTGTCCAAAATGAACATAACCACCAAGCTGGTTGACCACCATGACCATTATTACCAAACTGGTTGATCACCATGACCATAGTCACCAAGCTGGTCGACCACCATACCAACCAGCGTGACTAAACCTGTTGCCAACATGACCAAGCTATTTGACAAGCATGACATTTGACATTATCACAAACTTGGCTACCCAGCATAAAAAAATATAACCACCAAGCTGGTTGGTCACCATGACCACAATCACCAAGCTGTTTGACCAACATAACCAGCCATGTCCTGCAAGTTCAAACTGATCAGCCAGCATGACCATTATCACCAAGTTGGTTGACCACTATGACAATTATCACCAATCGCCAGCAAAATCAAATTGGATTACTAGCATGACCACCAAGCTGGTCGATCAACATGACAATTATAGCCAAGCTGGTTGACAACCATGACCATAATCACCAAGCTGGTTGATCACCATGACCAAAAGTACCAAGCCTGTTGACCAACATGACCATAATCACCATGCTGGTTGACCAACATGACCATAATCACCAAGCTGGTTGACCATCATGACCACAATCACCATACTGGTTGATCAACATAACCAGGATAACCAGCGATGTCCAGCAAGTCCAAACTGATCAGACAATATGATCATTATCACCAAGCTGTTTGACCACCATGACCATTATCACCAAGCTGTTTGACCACCATAAACCTTTTCACAAAGCTGATTGTCCACAACGACCATTATTACCAAGCTGTTTGACCACCATGACCATAATCACCAAACTGATCAGACACCATGATTATTATCACCATGCTGATTGACCACTTTACCAACCAAGATCACCACACTGTTTAACCGATATGACCAGAAATATAGAGTTGGTCGACCAGCATGACCAACATGATCAAGCTGGTTGACTAGTATGACCAGTAAAACAATTGTCACCAAGCTGGTTGATCACAATGACCACAGTCACCAAGCATGATTATTATTACAAACCTGGTTGACCAGCAAAACCAGCATCACTACATTGGTTGACCAGCATGACCAACACTCCGATCTGCAGCAGGTAGCTGCTTGGGCATCACCTCTATCATCACCAAGCTGGTCAACCAACATGACCTTGTGTGACCAACATACACTACACTGATTATTAAGAGCTGGTTAACCAGCTAGATTACCACTTCAACCACCCTGAACATCAATAATTATCTTAGACCATTAGAAATCACTTATCAGCAGAACAGTCATTAGTAACCGTCTCTCTCTGAAGCTGCGTCTGCCGGCTGTTGACAGAATGCTGTCTGACTGTCTGTGCTTAAAACCATGCGCTGCCAAAATCCTGTCTTACGCCAAAGATTATTTACCAGCAGCAGTTTGTGCAGAAACGAGTGAAAAAAGCAGCTGCTATAATCACATTACAGCCTGCCAGCGCCAGATGGGTTGGATGGCGTGGAGTAAATATTGGGGGCGCGAGAGTGGACGTGTTATATTGCGTACGGATCAGTGATATTCAGTATAAACTGGATATTTCTAAATATTACTCAACTAATTTGAGACAAGCAAACATTTGGGTTGCTTTTGTTCTATTGGCTTTTGGCAGTAGAGGTCAATGTGTAGTCATTCCTTCCCAGGCTACTGGTGGCAAACTTGTAGATTATTTATCATAATTAACTGCCTGGCCTATAGTATGTTGTGGCCCCCAAGCATAAAATATCTGGCCTGTGAGGTGGTTTGAACTATAATGAACGAAAATGAAAGAAAAGAAATAAAATGCTTCTCTGGTGAGCTTTTGTTTACATTCCTTCCTTGTCTCTCTGTCATTTTTCTTGTTTTCCCACCTGTTCTTGGGCTCCTTATAAGGGCGTTTATTAACGGTCGTGTCCCAATTCACTAGCCGGGGCAGCTGTATTGGACCGTGACCCTGACAACACGGGTTCAATTCTGCGTGAGGAGCGGTGTGTTTATTTATTTATTTATTTATTCCTTTCTTCTTGGGTTTACCTGCTTTGAGATCAACTGTTCTGCAATTGGGTTCAACCACCCTCTGGGCTGGAGAGCTACTAGTCTGTAACAGTCCATCCCATTACACGTTATTTTCCAAAACAGACTTTTTTTTGTGGCTTCGCCACGTAATGGCTTGGAAAATATAATTTTCTGAGCTGCTAAATTTCTATGAGTATTTAAATCTACACTCTATTGCCAAACATATATGCTTACCTCTCTGATTGGTTTTAAATACCTGTGGTCATGAACTTGATTGGAAACTGCGAAAGGAAAGCATAATTTTGATGGGTTAAATTAAAGTAAAAAAGAAGACTAAACACAAATCTATTTTACTCACCTGACCATTAAATTCAAAGTAGAATTATTGTGCAATGCACAAAAACATCAATTAAATTACCTTACAGATTAGGCATACTACATACATAGGCGAACACTGTATAAAATAGCTTTTTGTCCGCTGCCACAAACCGTAATTACACTTTAGGCAAACATTTCCACAAAGATCCATGTAAAACACAACAGTGAGTGGAAATGGAGGAGCTACTGAACTACTAAAGCCAAAAAACGAATTGTTCCTTCTGTTTTTCAATTGCAGTCTGGATGCAAGAGTTTTATTACTGAGTAGAAGTGTAATTTTTTTTTTTAATAGTTGTCCAGTCTGGATATGGCTATAGTCATACTCAAATCAGAAGTCGTGAGTCAAAGTAAACAGTAAATCCAATTTAATTTTACTTCTTGAGTCTTATTATTAACTATCTCATTAATTTTCCAATCTCTGCGCTTCACCTCGGAAATCTGTGAGAATCGGACAGATGGAGGCACAATAGCGATCCGGCCGGTGCTCCACAGATGCAGCAGAGGTAGCCTCAGATCAGAGAGGGGCATTCATAAAACATCAGCATCTAAAAATAAAGCGCTCTTTTACCACCACTGCTTTCTAATCTGGGACACAGCTTTAGCTGTTTGTGTCGATACTCGTTACTTTCAGAGGCGTGGACAGAGTTCCCTCGGTCTGAGGAGGACTGGAGCATCTGGAGCTGCTGCTGCTGAAGATCCAGATCCAGTTCTGACGCTTCCATTCCCACCCTCAACTTATTTACATTACCTCCACATATTAATGACTTACTATCTACCCTTCTGCCCCCCCTGCCCCACCCCTGTTAGTATCTCATTATCTTGTCTTGTTTTGTCTTGTCTGATTATCCTGAAAGCTCATCCCCATTAGTATCTGTATCTGATTTTCATTAGTAATTGTCTTGTCTGATTATCCTGAGATAGAAATAAGTCATTATTATGTCCCACTGTGCCCTCCTCTATCCCCATGAATACCATTACTATCTCATTGTCTTGTCTTGTCTTGTTTTGTCTCGTGATGTTTTGTCTTGTTTTATCTTGTCTTGTTATATTTTGTCTTATCTTGTTTTATTTTGTTTTGTCTTGTTATATGTTGTCTTGTTTTATTTTGTCTTGTTATATTTTGTCTTGTCTTGTTATATATTGTCATGTATTTTTTTGCCTTGTCATGTTTTGTCTTGTCTTGCCTTTTTTGTCTTGTCATGTTTTGTCTTTTCATGTTTTGTCTTGTCTTGTTATATTTTGTCTTGTTTTGTCTTGTCTTGTTATATTTTGTCATGTCTTATTTTGCCTTGTCATATCTTGTTTTATCTTTTCTTGTTTTGTCTTGTTTTATTTTGTCTAGTCTTGACTTGCCTTGTCTTATTTTGTCTTGTTATATTTTGTCTTGTCTAGTCTTGACTTGCCTTGTTTTATTTTGTCTTTTCACGTTTTGTCTTGTCATGTTTTGTCTTGTTTTATTTTGTCTTTTCACGTTTTGTCTTGTCTTGCCTTTTTTGTCTTGTCATGATTTGTCTTATTTTATTTTGTCTTGTCATGTTTTGTCTTGTCTTGCCTTTTTTGTCTTGTCATGTTTTGTCTTGTTTTATTGTTCTAAGAGAGTAAGTCATTATCATGGCCTTGTCTTTTGTCTTGTCTTGTCATTATTATGGCCTTGCCTTTTGTCTTGTCTTGTCCTGTCATATTTCGTCTTGTCTTGTCTTATTTTGTCTTGTCATATTTTATGTCTGATGTGCCCAACTTTATCCCTCATTAATACCATTACTATCTCATTGTCTTGTCTTGTTTTATTTTGTCTTGTCTTGTTGTGTCTTGTCATGTTTAGTATTGTATTATTTTATTTTGTCTTGTCATGTTTTGTCTTCTCTTATTGTAACCCCCCCATACACCCCCTCACCCCCCTCCTCCTCCTCGCGCGCTGTTGATCTCTGAGTTTCTCCTTTAAGAAAGTCTCGCGCTCTCCTGGCCCCGGAGCCACGTGACGCTCCGCCGAGCGCGCGCCGCCATTTTGGAGGAAAGTTTGGAGTTAGTGAGGGACGGAGGAGACGGGCGGGCTGCGGGAGCTGCGTGAGCGCGAGCCGGACACGGGCCGAGAGAGAGTGAGAGAGAGAGCGCGAGCGGGGAGCAGCCGGGGGGAGCGCGCACGCGGGCGGGGGGCGTCAGCGTGTTGAGGGGGCGCGCGCTGGACGGTCAGGGTGGAATGAGTGCGCTCGCTCGCGCGCGCTGCTGGTGAATCTTCTGCAGACTGGAGTTTACTGCTCTCTGATTCTTGGGATTGCAACTGAGTGCGTGCGTGCGTGCGCGTGCGCAGAAGTCAGTGTGTGAGTGTGTGTATGCATGCACCCATACACACATGCATGCGTGTATGTGCGTGCATGCACGAGACAGAGTGACATACAGATAGCTGAAGTGTGTGTGTGTGTGTGTGTGGGTGTGTGTGTTCTGTGTGATCTGTTGTGGATACTGTGCACGAGCTGTCCGAACTGAGAGAGGGTGGTCTTCCCTGGTCTTACCCCCCCACCCCCTCCACACCCCTGCCAGCCCGGGGCAGGAGCGCCCAAAGGGGGCATCTGAGTGTCCCCTGACCCCCCAACTCTCCAGTCTGTGTGGACCTGCCTGCGGGGGGCATTCTGCTGGACCCTGGTGGACCCCGGTGGTCCCCCTGCCAGTGTGAACATGCCCGTCCGGAGAAAAGGTGAGTACTGCTGAGCTGGACTTCAAGACTTGTGTATTTGTATGTTTGTACTTGTGGACTCGTATAGACCTGTATACTTGTATACTTCTGGATTGTGGACTTGTACTTGTAGACCTGTATGTTTGTAGACCCGTATACTGATGGACTTTATAATGTGTATGTGTGGACATGAACTTGTAGACTTGTATACTGGTGGACTTTATAATGTGTATGTGTGGACAAAAACATAAGTATTGTAGACCTTTATACTTCTGGATTGTGGACTTGGGCTTGTACTTGTAACATGTACACTTGTACACCTGAGGTCTTGTGCGTTTTCTGATGTGTATTCGTGGTCTTGGACTTGTGTATTGTAAACCTGTATACTTGTAGACCTGTGTACTTGTAGACTTGGTAAAATGTATTGGTGGACTTGGAGTTGTGTAATGTAGACCTGTAGCTTTACTTGTAGACCTGTATATTGGTGGACTTGGTAGTGTGTATTTGTGCACTTGGACTAGTGCATTGTAAACTGTGTACTTCTGGATTGTGGACTTGTATGCTTTTATACTTGTTGACCTGTATGCTTGTTGACCTGTATATTTGTTGACCTGTGTACTTGTGGACTTGTGTATAGTATACTTGTAGACCTGTATGCTTGTGGACTTGTATGCTTTTATACTTGTTGACCTGTATGCTTGTTGACCTGTATATTTGTTGACCTGTGTACTTGTGGACTTGTGTATAGTATACTTGTAGACCTGTATGCTTGTAGACCTGTATACTTGTAGACCTGTGGACTTGTGGACTTGGTAAAATGTATTGGTGGACTTGGAGTTGTGTATTGTAGACCTGTGTGCTTGTAGACTTGTGTACCTTTAGACCTGTGTATTTTTGACCTGTGTATTTTAGACCTGTATATTTTTAGACCTGTAGCTATACTTGTTGACCTGTATATTGGTGGACTTGGTAATGTGTATTCGTGGACTTGGACTTGTGGACTTGTGGACTTGTGTATAATATACTTGTAGACGTGTATGCTTGTAGACCTGTATACTTCTAGACCTCTGGACTTGTGGATTTGGTAAAATGTATTGGTGGACTTGGAGTTGTGGATTGTAGACCTGTATACTTGTAGACTTGTGTACCTTTAGACCTGTATGTTTTTAGACCTGTAGCTATACTTGTAGACCTGTATATTTGTGGACTTGGTAATGTGTATTTGTGGACTTGGACTTGTGTATTGTAAACCTGTATACTTCTAGATTGTGGGCTTGTATACTTGTAGACCTGTATATTTGTTGACCTGTGTACTTGTGGACTTAGTAAAATGTATTTGTGGACTTGGAGTTGTGTATTGTAGACTTGTATTGCTTGTAGACCTGTGTACTCTTAGACCTGTGTATTGTAGACCTGTAGCTTTACTTGTAGACCTGTTTATTGGTGGACTTGGTAATGTGTATTGGTGGACTTGGACTTGTATGTTGTAAATCTGTATACATCTGGATTGTGGATCTGGGTTTGTATGCTTGTATACTTGTAGACATCTATACTGGTGGGGTTTTGTGGTGTGTGTTTGTGGACTTGGACTTGACTTGTGTGTTGTAGAACTGTGTACTTGTAGACCTGTATATTGGTGGACTTGGTAATGTGTATTTGTGGACATGGACTTGCATACTTGTAGACCTGTATACTGATAAAATTGGTAGTGTGTATTTGTGGACTTGGACTTGTGTGCAGTATACTTGACCTGTATAGTTGTGGATATGTGTAATTGTAGACCTGTATAGTTGTGGAAATGTGTACTTGTGGACTTGGTAAAGTTTATTTGTGGACTTGGACTTGTGTATTGCGTACTTGTAGACCTGTTTTCATGTAGAACTGTGTACTTGCAGAACTGTGTACTTAGAGACCTGTGTGCTTAGAGACCTGTGTGCTTGTAGATCTTTATACTTATATGCTTGTGGACTTGAAGACGTGTAGACTGTTATGCATGATTCTGGACCTGTGTACTTGTAGACTTGGACTTGCGGGCATGTATTCTTGTAGAGTTGAATTTGTGGACTTGTAAACATTGGAATTGTGTAATTGTATACTTGTAAACCTCTACACTTGTGGAGCTGGATGCTTGTAGACTTGGTTATGTGTATTTGTAAACTTGTATAATTGTATACTTGTAGACGTGGACTTTTGTTCTATTGCATAATTGCATTAGCCTGTCTTTCCCAATCCTGCACATACCCTCCCTCACTACCTCACACACACACACACACACACACACACACACACACTACCACACACATATATATATATATGCAACTGATATAATGATATTTAATAGCATGATCATGCGATTAGTATGGATTTTCTTGATTAATTTATGTTGCTGACAAATCCCTAGCAATAGGGATATAATAAAATGTTTTTGAATATTATTAATTTTGCCACTTTTTTTTAAGTTACTTTTTTCTTCTTTACAAAAATACTTTGTAATTGGAATATACAAAACTTTAAGTGTCTTAAATAATGTAAAAATAAAATGACCCGCCTTTTTTAAACCTCTGGTCAATATCGAGTTCAGCTAAAATATATATGTTTTTCCGTATATTGCACAATAAATCACTAGTATGATAATTGTGACAGTCCTCCTGAGTGAGGATGTAGTCAGTACAGGACTAGTACAGCCCTGTAAAGTGAAAGTGTGTGTGTGTGTGTGTGTGTATATATATGTGTGTGTGTGGTATAGGGTGTTGGGGTTATCTCAGGCTGGTACACACCCTGCTGCCAGACTCTCACGCTGCAACCCTATAGCCTGTAAAACATTCAGCAGCAGCCTGGCACCCTGCAATGCCCCAGGAGCAGGGATTGGGAGATGGTTTCTGTGTCGTGTGGGGGGCATACCTGTCAATTTTTAGATTTAAAAATAAGGGATATTTTCCTCTGTCCGCTTAAAGTCGTCCCACCAGCCCAACGAAGGTTCAGTATCCCTTCCATTTTAAGACAGGTATTTTTAAGCAGCTATCAGACAAATCTCATCACAGTTTACATGATTAGCCTACCGTTACCTTTCTTTTAGAAAAATCGCTGAATATCCAGATCTGTTTTAACATCAGCAGCTCCGACTAGCTGCCTGAACTCAGCGACGAGGGGCTTCCCCACACTGACCCCCCTTTGCAAGCTGATTGGCTGTTTCTCCTGAAAGGCGGGACTTTCTCTTTGATCCGGCTCCACGATTGGTTAGGAGACACAGAGCGGTCAGTGCCCTGTCTCTATATCTTTTTATTTTAATATAATACGGGAAATTTACGGGAAAATACTAAAACGGGAGGACGGCGGGAAAGAGGAGTAAAATCCGGTAGTTTCCCGGCCAAAACGGGAGACTTGACAGGTATGGTGGGGGGGCATACTGTATTTTTCTGACTATATTGTGCGCTTAAAATCCTTTAATTTTCCCAAAAAATGGACAGTGCACCTTGTTTATGAATTCTACCAGTCAGGTATTAAAGAGCAGTAAAGCCACTTTGCTGTACAGCAATATAATTGTAATTTTCAAGTAAAGTTTCTCCAGCACTAAGCAAAAATCATTTATTATTTACTGTATTTTACGGACTTTAAGGCAGACCATCAATAAACATATATTTTTTTTATCCATTTTTTTTATCCATTTTCTTTAATAAAAGGCATACTGGATTATAAAGCGCTAGTTAGGATGCCAACATCGAGTTGAGCAAGAGTGTTGCCATTTTTACCTTATAATGGGGAAGCATTTAAATAAACAAAACTGTAAATCTTAAAAAAAAAATATTTTAATTCAAAGTTAAACGAGTGCCGGGTGTTAATCTACACAGATTAACATCCAGTAAAGAGGGTGAGTAAAGAGCTTCCGTTTATTTAGTCTAAGGGTGAGTTTCCATTGACGTTTCTCCAGCACTAAGGCTGGGTGCAGCAGCATTAGCATTAGCCGCTAACCACAGCGCTAGCTCTTTCGCTCTTGTGTTTAGAGGAGAGTATATTGGACTGTAGTCTGTGTGTTGTGTTAAAACAAGCTCTGTGCGACGAACCGCTAGCTGATAGCGCCCTGAGTTACCAGAACACTCAGGGTTCCTCAGTCTAGTGCTATCAGACAGCTTTTACATCTTGCTAGTGCTGCGGTTAGTGGATAATGCTAATGCTGCTGCACCCAGCCTTAGTGCTGGAGAAGCTTTACTAAAAAAAAATCACCCTATTGGAAATCTAAGCTTACTGTAAATAAACGGAAGCACGTTTCTTACCCAAATAAACAGTGTTCAGGAGAGAAATCTGTGACTTTTTGTTGACTTTTTTTTTTTTTTTGAGAATTACAGTCCAGTTTACATAGAACAGGGGTGTCCAAACTTTTTTTGTTGGGGGCCAGAAGGAGAAATATATTTGAAGTCACGGGCCACAGACTCTGTAATAAAACAAATAATTAAATATCCTACTTTAAATAATACTTTTTTCCTGATTATTTTTTATGTAAACACCATTTTACTTGACTTACTATCTTTATCTTTGACAGTGTTGTGTAAACTAAGATTTTTCAAATTGATGTTTAATTTCATGATTTCTCTTAATATTAAACTCCTTAATTACGGCAACTTTTAGACTCTTTTGCTCCGATTTTCTGCGCTAGAAATGCGCAGTCTCTCCGCTTTTAGACTCTTTGATCTGTTTTTCTGCACTAGAAATGCGCACCCTCTCCGCTTTTAGACTCTTTGGCCCGTTTTTCTGCGCTAGAAATGCGCACCCTTTCCGCTTTTAGACTCTTTGGCCCGTTTTTCTGCGCTAGAAATGCGCACCCTCTCCGCTTTTAGACTCTTTGGCCAGTTTTTCTGCGCAAGAAATGCACACTCTCTCCGCTTTTAGACTCTTTGGTCTGTTTCTGACACCTAGCGTTCAAACTTTGAATCTCACATTATAAAAACCTGCTTAACAGCGGACCAACTTTCATTCTATTTCTAAAATACCTCGCGGGCCGCTCCAAAAAAGGAACCGAAGGGCCGAAGTTTGGACACCCCTGACATAGACTTTTACCTCAGTTATCCCATTAGAAGGGAAAACATGGCGACACCCCTGTTCCCTTCAAAGTAGGCATCCTTAATAGTGTCGCTTAATGTGCCTAATAATCCGATGCACCTTATAGTTCCAAAAATACAGTGATTAATAATTTATTTATTTGTGCTTTCAAATGTAATTTTTTCCCCGTTAAAAAAACCCACAAAAAAGACATTAAGGCATAACAACTAGGGGTGGGCAATATTATATTGTATACAATATATCGTGACACAGAAATATCATGATATTAAAAATCCATATCGTGATAATAGGGCTGTTCTGTCTTAAAAGTAGTCTATTATTTACTGTGAAGCTTTAGGTGTATTTATTGTATAACTGTTCTAGTTTGCAGTTTATATGCATGCACTAAATATTCTGCAATATTATTTGCTGCATTATATTATTTTATGCTGTATTATTTATTTTCCCACATTATGATTATACTGTTATACTATTATACTATATTCCTGAAATTAATTAATTATTTTAGTTTTCCTATATCGCCAAGTATATAATATATAATATAGTATATAATATCGTGATATTTTTTTAGAGCCATATCGCCCAGCCCTAATAACAACTATTACTCGGTTACTTGATTGTTGGTAGCAGTGATACCTAATGAATGGTTTGCCTCATATACAGTACCAGTCACAAGTTTGGACACACCTTCTCATTTCAAACAAACAAAAAAAAAACATCTGTATTCTGGAATGCTGTGTGCAAACAGAGATCGGATATGAAACAATGGTTAGTACTCGTATTTATGTTTCAGTACACCTCAAGTACTTTTAACACCGGAGTTCTCCTTTAATATAGTCTTCAGTATTAAATTTATGATGGGAAAAAAAAATCATAAAACAGAATGAAAACACATTGAATGAGGGAAAAGAGGTGTGTCCACACTTTTGGCTGGTACTGTACGTCCATGTGTAATATTAAATATAGTGTGTAATATTAAATATGGTGTGTGTGTGTGTGTTTGTATGTATAGATGCACAGCGGGCTCTGCTGCTGTTGGAGGAGTACAGGACGAAGCTCACTCACGCTGAGGACCGACAGCTGAGGAGCTCCATCCAGAGAGTCATCGACATCTTCCAGAGTAACCTGTTCCAGGCGCTCATAGGTAACTAACTACTGCAGTGTCTTCTCTTCTGCTTTACAGTGATTCTTAATGGGGGCATATTATTATGCAAAACCCATTTTTTTTTATACTTTTGGGCCTCGATATACACTATAAACACCGAAAAACATCCATCCATCCATCCATCCATCCATCCATCCATCCATCCATCCATCCATCCATCCATCCATCCATCCATCCATCCATCCATCCATCCATCCATCCATCCATCCATCAACCCCCACCAGCCAGAGCCCCACCCACTACATCAGTTGAAGAAACGCAATTTTGGTCATTTCGATCTGTTGGTTGAGACCGTCAGACAGTACACAGCAGGATTAGCCAGCAGACTTTGTCTGAGGGAGGGATCTATCCGCTTTATGTGAAAGTGATTTTTTTTATAACATGTTTTATACTATAGCCCATAGACACACACACTAGCACTTTACAGTACGTTGTTTCAGAATCACCTTTGCAATGTGCACATGTACAGTTGTCACAGAACAGGACATGCAGGACGAGATGTCTCGTAAGGCGAATGACAATAAACATGACTTTATATCAAAGGAAAATTCACACTTGTCATTTTACGTCATATACCTTCCAAACAAAGATTATATCTGCCCAGTATCATTCATTTTACTCCAGTTTACTCCAGTTTGAGAGCATCAGTTAAAGTAAAGTGGTGAAGAGGTAGAGATACAGGTATACAGTGAATAGTGAATATTTGAGTAATGTTCGAATTTAAGAACATTTAAGTTAAGTTAATTTAAGTTACTACATGATTCCTTATATTTCTTAAAATAAAACCATTGAATGAGCCAGTGTTTTCAAACACCTATTCGTTCATTGTTTCTTCTTAAATCAGGGTGTTAAAAATATTTTGAGGACATTTTATTGAGGGTTTGGTTGCATTCAACAACAAGAGCTTTAGCTTTAAAATAAGTTATAAGTTATTTATGTACTTAGTTACTTTTTTATTTACTTACGTACTTATTTACTTTTTTACTTAGTATGTACTTTTTTACTTACATACTTATGTACTTACTTATGTACTTACTTTTTTACTTACTCAGTATTTACTATTTTACCTACGTATGTACTTATGTACTTGTTTATGTACTTACTGTTTTACTTATTTACGTACTTACTTACTTTTTTACTTACTTAAGTACATATTTTTTACTTACTTACGTAGGTACTTTTTTACTTACATACTTTTTTACTTATGTACTTACTTTTTTACTTACTTACGTACTTACTTTTTTACTTGGGTATGTACTTACTTTTTTACTTACTCAGTATTTACTTTTTTACTTACGTATGTACTTTTGTACTTATTTACGTACTTACTGTTTTACTTATGTATGTACTTACTTTTTTACTTAAGTACACACTTTTTACTTACTTACGTAGGTACTTTTTTACTTACTTAAGTACATACTTTTTACTTACATATGTGCTTACTTTTTTACTTGGGTATGTACTTATTTATGTACTTACTTTTTTTTACTTACTCAGTATTTACTTTTTTACTTACGTATGTACTTACATACTTATTTAAGTACTTACTGTTTTACTTATGTACGTACTTACTTATTTACGTACTTACTTTTTTACTTACTTAGTATTTATTTTTTTACTTACTAACATACTTACTTTTTTACTTACGTATGTATTTATGTACGTACTTACTTACTTTTTTACTTACGTACATACTTTTTACTTACTTATGTAGGTACTTTTTTACTTACGTACGTACATACTTTTTACTTACTTACGGACATACTTTTTTACTTACTTATGTACTTATTTACTTTTTTACTTACTTACATGTATACTTTTTACTTACTTATGTAGGTACTTTTTTACTTACTTAGGTACGTACTTTTTTACTTACTTACGCACATACTTTTTTTTACTTACTTACGTACTTACTTTTTTACTTGGGTAGGTACTTACTTACATACTTGCTTACTCACGTGTTTACTTACTTACTTACTTGATCCCAGAGGGAAATTTTGGATAAGATATAATGATACAGATAAAAAATTACAACAAATATAAAGTGTAATGTCATATATTAAGACTAAACAATGTCGTTTTTGATTATGCATTTAGATTCCGACAGCGTGGAGTTTTGGCGCAGTGTTTCATTATGTATAAAAGTGTAATTTGGGTGCATCACTAATCTGAAGATTGTTTTATTGAAAACTGTTCCTCTGCTCCACATCGATACACTCCTCCTGCCTGGGTTTCACACTGAGCTGCTGGTTATAAACGTCCTATAGACCCTCAGTGTGACCTCAGCCACGCTGTGGTGTCATTACCACTGCCACCTTTTCTAAAGTGGTGGAGGGTCACTGACGCCTAGGTGACATAATCCTAGTGTAGAGTTCATCAGGTCAAATGTTCCAAGTTTAAATATATGTATCTACGTTATATTTAGGGTTCGTACGGTCATAAACAAGTCTGAAAAGGTCATGGAATTTGAAAATAGCAATTTCCAGGCATGGATAAGTTTTGGATAAATAAAAATACCCAGAAAGTTTTGGGAAAGTCATGGAAATTTGCTCTACAAATCTTTGTGTTTCAGTTTATCGATTAAAAAGCTCAGAGTTAATCCAGTAATTTAGCCTGAAACAATGGAGCTCTCAGGATCTGACACACATTTTATTGTTAAACGTTTTAAGCAGATTCATTTTAGACCAACTATTATCAATTTTAATTATAGTTTTAGATGATTTTTGTTTTTTTTTGTCCATTTCTGCTCTGATGTTTTAAAATTTGTAATATTGTGGTCATGAAAATTTGCCTTAAAGGCATGGAAAAGTCATGAAACAAACATGGAAATGTATTGGTTAAAAAGTGTATAAACCCCTTTATATTGCCTTTAAAAGTATCAGCTGTTTTAAAAGCTTGCCTTGCTGCGTTTGGTGATGTGAGGTTTGGATGGATTTGAGCTGCTCGGCCATAAAAAACTCTCAATTCCACGAATCTCTCTACTGTACTCTACTGTTCTTGATCTAATCTGAAGCCACTTGTAGTTTGGAGGTCTTTAGTGAGTGACTCCTGTGGTAATGGAAGTGATTTAAAACACCGGAGTTTAACTTGTTATCTTGTGAGTGTGGAACTTGTCCTTCAGTTTGGAGATACTGGTACCAGGGCTCACTCCAAATAATGCCACAACTTGAGGAACCGTTTTAAGGAACACCAGCTTGAAGTTGGTCAACCGCATGGGCCCTGTCCAGATCAGTTAAACACAAGGCATGATGACGATCCTTGTAGCAAGTTTCAACAGTAGGGTGACAACAAAGCCATTTGACGATGTGCATCATGGAAACGTATTTTTCCATTTTTTGTTTCTGAAATGTTATGCATTTGCTTTGTTGAAACACCAGAGGTCACAATCCTGGGGAGCCAGTGGGCGTAAGCAAAGGGCAGAGGATATGTCAGTCATTTTTGACTAAAGCCAATCACACGAGCGCTTTTTTCCCCCTATATTTTGCACAGTGGTCTCATTAGCCGGGAGAGATGACTGATCCTGAGATGTTGAAAGTTTTTAGGTGTTGAAATTTTAAATGCAGCCAAATTATAGCAAAAAAGTTATTAGGTATTTAAGTACAGTAATGAATTATTATTATTTCCTTTGTTACTGTTACCGACAGTGATGATGAAGATTTTCTCTCTAAACTGCCTAAAGATATAAGAACAGTCTGGATTGCTTTGCTAATCCCAGAAAATGCATGTTCTTTACAAAAGTTTAAAAGTCAGTTTAAAAGAGAAATTAACAGGCTTTTCTATGGTATAAGAATTATTTCCATGAAGGATTGATGCAACAAACAAACCCAAATCAACCAAACACTAATTTCCGTACATTATCTGCTCTGTTTTAATGGGAAAAAGTAGGATATGGCTGATTTAAAGCTGATTGTGTATGATTGATCTGTTCTCTGGTGGTGGGGCGTGTCGAGGCCGGTTGGTCGGTGTGGGTGTAACTCGGGTTTATTCTGAGGAACTGGAGTAGAGTTTCTGCTCTCAGACAGCTGATAACAGACTCGGCCTGTTTGACTTTCCCAGCGGTCCGGCTGGCACGGTGCCAGCACGACTCTGTCAGACCCTGAAGGTGTGGAGCTTCCTGTCTCGACCACAACTCCATCATTTCTACAGAAATATCTCTGTTTGGAGAGTTTAGAGCTGCAGAATAGACAAGTTTAGAGAGAGATTTTAGTCTTTTGTGCTTTGTTTTTCAGTTTGAACTCATGCTGTGATTTCCAGTACAGCCTTTTTTTAATGCAGAGCCACCTGAGGGCCCGAAGATCACCAGCATCCACGAGAATACTGTCCATTCGAACGTTTTAATTATATTATGGGCTGAAGATGATGGGATATCCAAACACTACGCAATTTTATACTTATTCATATCTGGATGGGATTAGTTTCTAATGGGGGACATCTGTGAAAAATATTTTACCATTCTACTCAGTGATTAAAAACTCCTGCATTCGGACTGCGATTGAAAAAACAGGAGGACCAGTGAGTTTTTTTTGGTCACATGACATCGTGTTCAGTAGCTCCTCCATTTCCACTCGCTGTTTTGTTTTTTTTAATGTGTTTCATCCCCATGGAAACGCGAGCTCAAAGTGTAAATACGGTGCGCGGCAGTGGACAAATAGCTATTTTATTAAACGCGAGGAGACGCAACTCAGAGATGTGCGTCCGGACAGGACTAAAATTACACGAAGTTCAGTGAAAAACAGTAGATAATAATTCAACCTGTAATTTTCTGAGGGGGCGTCTGAGAAAAACACGTACGTGGTCGTTCTGGACAGGAATAAAATTACAGAGGACCCCCCATAAAAGAGACAATTACCCCAGAACCCCCTGAGAAACTAATCCCATCCGGATTTTGTCCACAATTTTTTTATGCAGGTTTTCACAGATTGGTGAAGTTCTTTACAATTTTGCTTCTGATGCCTCTTTGCTGCCAAAATGTCAACTTTTACACAATTTTGGAGCATTTCTGTTAGTATGTTCATCCTGAACATACTAAACGCAGTCTGAGTGTGACCCGTATGTTTTATAGTGCAGCTCTAGAACATTCCTGGCTTGTTGGTTGTGAGTGTGACGGGTGTAGAGGAGTGTTTCGGATGTTTGTTTGATTGTTTGTCCAGAAGAATGATGCTGCTTCTCAGAGTCACATGCTTTAGGGTGTGGAGCCTCTGATTTACGTTTTACTGCTGGATTCCTTTCTTAACCAGTGTCCAATTGTGCTGCTCGTATTGGACAGACAGACTTCTCACTATCTAGCAGCACTAGCAAGCTCAATCTGGAACCGCTGACGTAGTGCTGGGGGGTTAGGTTAATTTACTAGCAAACTTGCACTGCTGGGGTTTATTTACAAATAAAATTGCACTGCGCTAAGGGAAAATATATGATAAAAAAAATGCAAAGCTGAGGTTAATTTACAGGTAAAATTACACTGCGCAGAGTTAAATGTACAAAAAAAGAACTGCTAAGGTTAATTTACAAGTAAAATTGCACTGCTGAGGTTAATACATGAGTAAAATTGCACTGTGCTGAAATAAATGTGCAATTAAAATAGGACTGCTGAGGTTAAAGTAAAATAGAGTAAAATCTCACTGGGCTGAGGTAAATCTAAGAGTAAAATTGCACTGCTGAGGTTAACTTACTGGTAACATTACACTGTGCAGATGTAAATGCACAAAAATATTGCACAGCTGAGGTAAATATACAAGTGAAATTGCACTGCTGAGGTGAATTTACGAATAAAATTGCACTGCTAAGGTTAATTTACAAGTAAAATTGCACTGCTGAGGTTAATACATGAGTAAAATTGCACTGTGCTGAAATAAATGTGCAATAAAAATGGGACTGCTGAGGTTAATTCATGAATAAAATTGCGCTGCTTAGGTTAATTTACAAGTAAAATTGCACTGCTGAGGTTAATGTACGAGTAAAATTGCCCTGCTGTTCGTCTCGGACAGACAGACTTCTCACTATCTAGCAGCATGTGGCTCGTTCTGGAACCGCTGACGTAGTGCTGGGCGGTATGACCAAAAATGCATATCACTGTATTTTTCATGGTATATATCACGGTATTTTTATTATTATTATTTATTTATATATATTTTCTTACATCACTAGGCTTTTACGTAAGTTTGTGACTTACTGTACTGTTAATAGTACATATAATATAAAACACTAAGGCTTTAAATTAAGGCATTGATTACTAATGGATTTAGGGTGAGGGTGAGGCCCGGCGGACCAATCACAGCTGTCCGCATTGCACGACGGCTGGTTATATTTCCAGAGAGGTGCGCGTCGAGCTACGGCGTAGGGTAGGGTGTAGGCTACGCAGCGACGACTAGGCTACGGCGTAGATTCGACTCAGGAGTATAAAGTGGCTCCACAGAGCTGAGCTTCCAATGCGTTAGCTTCTTATGCTTACTGGCTAGCGTTAGCTGGCAAGCTGTCCCAGTGTTTATTAAAATTAAACTGAACTAAACACAAAGCTAATCTTAAACAATAACTACAGAGCAAACACCAGCACTCCATACACCACTAAACAGATCCAAACACATGCTGACGTGAACTTATAAATAAAGTAGCACTGCTGAGGTTAATTTATGAGTAAAATTGCACTGCTATGGTACATGTATTGTATAAAATGGCTTCTAGGGTAAACATTTGAATAAAATGGCACTGCTGAGGTAATCTCATGAATAAAATGCAAATGTACGCATATAAGTAAAATTGCTCTGGTGTAAATTTATAAGAAAAATTGCACTGCCAAGGTACATTTTTGATAAATTGCACTGATTATGTTAATGTATTAGTAAAACTGCACTGCTAAGGTAAATGTATTATTTAGAATAGCTTCTGGGGTAAGTGTATGATACAAATTGCACTGCTGAGGTAAATCTGTTGATGAAATTGGACTGCTCCGGTGCATTTAAGACTACAATGGCTATGCTGAGGTAAATATATGAATAAAATAGCTATGCTAAAGTAAATCTATAATACAAATTGCACTGTTGAGGTAAACGTATGAATAAAAGGGCATAGCTGAGTCTAATTTATAGTAAAAATTACACTGCTTCGCTATATGGACAGATGTTTCAGTGGCATACTGAATG
Source organism: Astyanax mexicanus (assembly GCF_023375975.1). Taxonomy (NCBI): domain Eukaryota; kingdom Metazoa; phylum Chordata; class Actinopteri; order Characiformes; family Acestrorhamphidae; genus Astyanax; species Astyanax mexicanus. The sequence continues at coordinate 53,553,006 of NC_064411.1, read as the reverse complement.
TTTTATTTCTGTGCATCCCAGATTATTTTCAAAACTGATTTAATGATGGTTAAAATTGAGCTGAAGTGAACCGAGTGTTTGTGACTCTGTTAGTGGTGAAGGTGATGGAGTGTCCAGAAGTGACCTGATGAAGCTTCTTGGACCAAAAGCTTTAGCCACAAGATGCTGGACTGCGAGTTATAAATATTTGGTTTGCGGAGACAGTTCAGATTGGCAAAGAGAAAAGTGTGTGTGTGTGTTTTGTGTGTATGTGTGTGTGTGTGTGTGTCCGCGTCTGAGCTTCAGCAGAGCTCTGGTTCTACCAGCATGCTGTCTTACTATAAGCTGCTGTGATGAATTGGCGAGTGCTTGACCTCAGCAGATGAGTTTATACATCATGCATGTATAACACACACACGCACACACTTACACACACACAGGCATGGAGTCTCAGTTGTGTACAATATGGGCAAAATTATTGGGACTCCCGCTCATTCATTGTTTCTTGTGATATCAAGAATATTTAAGAGTTTATCCTGCTTTTGTTGGAGTAACTGATTTAGATTCTGGAGGAACCTAATTAGATTCTTGCACTGCTGAGGTTAATGTACGAGTAAAATTGCACTGCGCTGTAGTTAATTTACTAGCAGACTTGCACAGCTGAGGTTTATTTATGAGCAAAATTGCACTGCGCTGAGGGAAAATATTTACGAGAAAAAATACACTGCTGAGGTTAATTTACAAGCAAAATTGCACTACTGTTAAATTAAGAGTAAAATTGCACTGCGCTGACGTAAATGTACGAGTAAAATTGCTCTGCTGAGGTTCATTTACTTGTAAAATTGCACTGTGCTGAGGTAAATGTATGATACATATTGCACTGCTGAGGTTTATTTACGCAGTAAAATTGCACTGTGCTGAGGGAAAATATTTACGAGAAAATACACTGCTGAGGTTAATTTACAAGTTAAAGTGCACTACTGTTAAATTAAGAGTAAAATTGCACTGCGCTGATGTAAATGTATGAGTAAAATTGCACTGCTGAGGTTCATTTAATTGTAAAATTGCACTGTGCTGAGGTGAATGTACAATAAAAGTTGATTTTAAACTGCTGAGTTTAATTTCCGAGAAAAACTATTCTGCATGGAGGTAAATGTACGATAAAACTGAACTCTGCTAAGGTTAATAAGTAAATTGAGGAGGAGAATTACACTGCGCTGAGGTAAATGTAAGAGTAAAATTGCACTGCTGAGGTTCATTTAATTGTAAAATTGCACTGTGCTGAGGTAACTGTATAATAAAAGTTAAACTGCTTTAATTTCAGAGAAAAAATATTCTGCATGGAGGTAAATGTTGAGGAGTAAATGTACACTCTGCTGAGGTAAATGTATGAAAAATATTGCACTTCTAAGGTAAATTTACCAGTAAAATTACACTGTGCTGAGGTAAATGTTCGTTAATAATTTGACTGCTCAGGTTAATTTACGTGTAACATTATACTCTGCAGAGGTATATGTACAATAAAAATTGCACTACTAAGGTTAGTTTACAAGTAAAATTACACTGCGCTGTAGTAAATGTACGAACAATTTAACTAAAATTGAAAAAATGGCACTGCTGAGGGTAATTTATGAGTAAAATTGCACTGTGCTGAAGTATGATAATGATAATACTGATAACTTTGATAATTCTGCCCACTATATTTATATAATCAAATTTTCATACTCTCACATCTCTACTGCCAGTATTGCTGTGAGTAAATTTCTGTCAGTTACAGAACTGCAGAATAAGTAATTTTATAAAGATTCAGGCCTGTTTTTTGTATGATATGAAGTTACTTTCGCTCCTCGTCCTCATTACTCACCAAAAACTGTAAAAACTAAACAGTAAAAATGGCACTGCTGAGGTTAATTTACGAGTAAAATTACACTGCACTGAGGTAAATGTATGAAAAATATTGCACTGCTCAGTTTAATTTACACGTAACATTATACTCTGCAGAAGTAAATGTACAATAAAAAATGCACTACTAAGGTTACACTGTGCTGAAGTAAATGTACAATAAAATTGAACTAAAATTGAAGAAATTGCACTGCTGAGGGTAATTTATGAGTAAAATTGCACTGTGCTGAAGTATGATAATGATAATACTGATAATTGTGATGATTCTGCCCACTATAATTGTATGATAAATTTTTCTATTATCAGTATTGCTGTGAGTAAATTTCTGTCAGTAACAGAACTGCAGAATAAGTAATTTTATAAAGATTCAGGCCTGTTTTATGTGTGATATGAAGTTACTCTTGCTCCTCGTCTTCATTACTCACCAAAACCTGTAAAATCTAAACAGCTGCGTCAGAGCTGAGCTGCTTTTTTACTTCCCCCTCCATTCAGAGCCCTGCAGGAAGAGCAGCACCTATTATAGGTGAACTTTGTGAATGTGGTGACCCACATACCGCGGCCGTGAGGAGCCCTGCTCAGGATAACTCCTCTTCCTCTTCTTCTTCTTCTTCAGAGGAGTCCTGAGAGGCTTCCTCAGCCTCTCTAATCAGCGCCGGGCGTGCCGAGCAGCCACACGCAGTACCGCCGGCTGCCACTCTGCTGCTGCCGGCTGGCACTCCGCTGCTGCCCGCCCAGACTGACTGCAGTAAATCACCGGGCTCCGGGATTAGGCCCGGGGTAATCATGTCAACAGACGGATTACATTTTGTTTGTCCCTCGGAATACATATCTGAGGAAGAGTCAAATTGGAAACTGTGGTTCAAGTCCAGTTTTTCATTTGCGGCGCTCTGCGGATGTGGCACGAGCGGGCGTGCATGCCTGCGTGGAATGCTGCACAAAACATCACAGTTCTTTATGGCATAAATGCCCCCCAAACACACCCAATCTTAAGCTCATTTTTCTACATCATTCTTGATAAAACGTGGTAAAAGTTGAAGATTTGTGGCCTATGCTAGGGATGTGCCGTATTGTATCGTATGTGATAATATCGCCAAAATATATATTTTTTAAAATCGTGAACGATATTATACCCTGAAATATCGTATCGCCATATCACCCACCCCTAATTATCACATCAGGGTACTACTTTTTGCTGTTTTTATCAATAGAAAATTCACACTGTTCTCATTTCCCATTATATATCTACTAGAGACTAGAGATTATATCTGTCCAGTATCATTTATTTTACTTTAATCCTGGATATATGCAGATATTTGTAGTGTCATGTTTATAAGTATCTTGACATTCTGGATCATTGACTTCTGTTACAAATCTGATAAAATTATTTTTTTAAATATCTCAGTTAGCCATATCATAAAATTATAAATAGTCATATCGCCAAAAGTTCGTATCGTTATCGTGAAAATACCCTGAAATATTGTGATATTATTCTAGAGCCATATCGCCCACTCCTAGCCTACGCTATTGTTGTGTGTGTGGCCACCAAGCTCAGGGTTGTGGGTTCAATAGGCCCGGTCAACAGCAATGCTAATTCTGCTAACCTGACGCTAGCTAGTGCGTTGCTAATGCTGCTATTCCGACTCAACAAGCCTGGTCAACAGCGCTGCTAATTCCGCTAGCCTAATGCTAGCTAGATGGGATTCTAATGCTGCTAGCCCGACTCAATAAGACCGCGCTAACTCAACAGCGCTGCTAATTCCACTAGCTAGCGGGATGCTAATTTTGCTATTCCGATTCAACAAGCCTGGTCAACAGTGCTGCTAATTCCACTAGCCCAATGCTAGTGCTGGGGATGCTAATGCTGCTAGCCCAACTCAATAAGACCACGTTAACTCAACAGAGCTGCTAATAATGCTAGCCAGACGCTAGCTAGTGCGTTGCTAATGCTGCTAGCCTGACACATCAAGCCTGGTCAACAGCGCTGCTAATTCCACTTGCCCGATGCTAACTTGCGTTTTGCTAATGCTGCTATTCCGATTCAACAAGCCTGGTCAAGAGAATTTCTAGCTAGTGCGTTGCTAATGCTGCTAGCCCGACTCAATAAGATCATGCTAACTCAACAGCGCTGCTAATTCAGCTAGCCCAATGCTAACTAGCGTTTTGCTAATGCTGCTATTCCGATTCAACAAGCCCGGTCAACAGCGCTGCTAATTCCGCTAGCCTGACGCTGCGTTTTGCTAATGCTGCTATTCCCACTCAATTCCCACTTCCGATTTAACAAGCCTGGTCAACAGTGCTGCTAATTCCGCTAGCCCAATGCTAGCTAGCAGGATGCTAATACTGCTAGCCCGACTCAATAAGACCGCGCTAACTCAACAGTTCTGCTAATTCTGCAGGCAGAATTAAAAAAAAGAAATAAGCTAATACCCTCATCCAATAAGCAGCCACTGTGGAACCCTTGGGCAGCACACCTAACCGACAGCTTGGGAAGCCCTACAGCGGTATACATTTTGAGGTGTTATCTTGTGAGTGAGGTTGAACATTGTCCAGCATGCTCATATCAAAGCAATGTGAATTCTAGAAGTTGGAGTGAGGCGAGTGAAGAAAATTCTAGATACACATACCACAGTTCAGTGTAGTGTTCTTTCGCTTCCATGGGATATACCAAAAGTCATGGGACACAATTCTAGTTCCTGTTAAATAAGTTTAAAGGGGGAGAGTGTGTGGGGTGCTATCTTGTGAGTGAGGTTGAACCAGTGTTGGCCAGTGCTTTTGCTGAAAGTCGATGCTTTTTACCGTATTTTTCACACTACAGGTTAGCACGGCTAGTGGCTAATGCTAATACTGCTCCAGTATATACACCTGAGACAGTAAAGGGTTAAAATTTGATGGCTGTTAAATAGAGCAGTCGAAGGAAGCAGTGCTACTTTCACTGGATGATAAAGTATCTGATCACACCGGCAGCATCGATTGGAGCGGTAAGAGGGACAGTCCGGCGCTGTGAAGTCCTGAAACTGGATCTCGTGGTTACAGCGGCCAATTTAATCAGCCATCAATACAGCAGTCTGTTTAACCGCGGCCTCACCACAGCTCTCTCCACCAGGAGAAACTCGAGACACTGCCGAGCTGCCGAGACTGAGAAACCGCCTCGCCTCATACATGCTGTGACTGGGGAAGACCTGCGTACAGTTCGATATGGGAGACCACCTAAAAGTGATGAGTTTCTTTAATTTTACCAAATTGAAATCCTCTGGAATTTAATCAAGAGGAAGATGGCTTGAATTTTTGCACCAGGAGTAAAGCAGCATAAAGTTATACAAAAGCAGTGTGTAAGACTAGTGGAGGAGAACATGATGCATGATAAGAATAGCGGTGCTGAGGTAAATTCATGATTAGAATGGCACGGCCGAGGTAAAATTATGAATAGAGGTTAATTCATAAAAAATGTGGTGGAGATCATTCTAAGCAACATCCTGACCTTATTAATGGTTGAGTCGTTAAATGCAATCAATTCACGATTAGAATAGAGGTGCTGAGGTAAATTCACTATTAGAATAGCAATACTGAGGTAAATTCATGATTAGAATAGCAGTGCTGAGGTAAAATCACGATTAGAATAGCAATACAGAAGTAAATTCATGATTAGAATAGCAGTGCTGAGGTATGTTCACGATTAGAATGGCACAGCCGAGGAAAACTTATGAATAGAGGTAAATTCATTTAAAAAATATGGTGGAGATCATTCTAAGCAACATCCTGACCTTATTAATGGTTGAGTCGTTAAATGCAATCAATTCACGATTAGAATAGAGGTGCTGAGGTAAATTCACTATTAAAATAGCAATACTGAGGTAAATTCACTATTAGAATAGCAATACTGAGGTAAATTCATGATAACAATAGGGGTACTGAGATAAATTCATGGTTAGAAAAGCGGTGCTGAGGTAAATTCACAAATAGAATAGCGGTGCTGAGGTAAATTCACGGTTAGAATTGCGGTGCTGATGTAACATCCTTATTAATGGCTGAGTCGTTAAATGCAATCAATCAGATCCTCATAGCAATGCTCCAATAAAAATAAATAAAGGAAAGGACTTGTGACACAGATTGTGGACAGTAGAGGCAGTTACTCCAACACAATCATTCTAGGATAGTATATTTTTCATGTAATACCTCTTAAATGAGCAGGTGCCTCTAGTCTATACTATTGTCCATTTAGTGCAGAAGCTATAAAAAGGCCACGGCTCAGATTTCAGATTATTTTCACGTTTATTGTTTGATTTAGTGGTAAAGCCCCTCAGATTTGCGCTGTGGATTAAAACAGGAAGCGATGGATCTGCCGTAACGGTGATTACGCTCCTGCATCGTCTCAGAGAGTCCAGTCCCCACTGACTGACCGAAATCCAGGGCAGGGCGGACGCTGATGTCAGCAGCCTGTAAAGCTGTTTATCGGACAGACAGAGATGAAGACAATTGAGTTATTCTGGCACTGGAAGAATGCGTATCTTGTTTTTGGAGCTGGGTAATGATGCCATAATAACTGTCTGGACATCTGTGACCAGTGTTTAAATCCAGCTCAAACAGAACCTGATTTAGACGCCCTGTTATTTATAGCCCGCCTTCACAAAGCAGCTGTCTTTTACCTTCAGTTTTACCTTCTGTGTTATCTGTGGAGGAAAGCGTCAGGTCTGAAAATCAGCAATGCCTGTTTTTTATGGAAATACAGTAAATTGGTGCAGTAGAAATAGTTGAAATGTGGTTATTTAAAGATTTACAGGACTGGAAAATAGGGGTGGTATTTACATGATAACGGTATTCTAGGCAATATATAAAAAAACACTGAATTACTGAAGCACTGCTAAGGTAAATGTATGATTACAATAGCACTGCTGAGGTAAATTCACGATTAGAACAACACTGCTGAGGTAAAAGTATGATTAGATTAGAACTGATGAGGTAAATAAATGATAATAGCACTGGTGAGGTAAATGTCCGATTTAGAATGGCAATACTAAGGTAAACTCATGCTTAAAATAGCACTGCTGAAATAAATTGATGATTACAACAACACTGCTCAGGCAAATGTATGACAAGAATGGCACTGCTTATGTGAATTCACGATTAGAATAGCACTGCTGTGGTAAATTCATGATTACAATAGCACTGCTGAGGTAAATTCATGATTACAATAGCACTGCTGAGGTAAATTTATGATTAGAAAAGCACTGCTGTGGTAAATACATGATTGGAATAGCATTGCTGAGTTAAATTCATGATTAGAACAGCACTGCTAAAGTAAGTATATGATTTAGAAAGGCACTACTGAGGTAAACTAATCATTAGAATAGCACTGCGGAGGTAAATTCACAATTAGAACACTACTACTAAGGTAAATTCATGATTGGAGGCAAGTTCATCATTGGAATAGCATTGCTGAGGTAAAAGTATGATTAAAATAGCTGAGGTAAATGTACGACTAGAATAGCACTGCTGAGGTAAATACATGATTGGAATAGCATTGCTGAGGTAAATTCATGATTAGAATAGCACTGCTGAGGTAAATTTATGATTAAACCAGCACTGCTGATGTAAATTCTTTATTAGAACAGCTCTTCTTATTTTAATATGGCCTATTTTAAGGTTTTCGCTGGTGAAAACCTTAAAATATTGAAAGTATTGAACCTTTAGCTGAATGTTTTCTCAGACTTTGTATAAAGTTGGTTAGTGTAATTGTAGAGTTTACGGATGTTTAGAAGCTCTGTAGTTCTAAATGGAGCTCAGCTGTAAGTTTTGCACCATTCAGATTCGCGCTGTGTTTAGAAGATCCTGAAATAATCCAGGGAGGTGCTGTTAGCGGCTCTGAATCACCGGCCCGAGTTCTGGGTGAGAAACCCGAGCTGAGGGAATCACCCCCACCGGCGGCGTGCATTATAAAAATATTTACTCTCATTACCCTCTACCTTCATCTGATCCGCCCAGTATTTTCAGCCCTGTTACCCAACCTCAGTCACGCAGTGAGGAACTATGTCCCACTGCTATTTTCTCCCTCCATGCTGTGGCTAACCCGCTAACCGCTGGCGCTAACGCTCGCACAGTCATTTCCTCTTCTCTTATGGAAGTTACAGCTTCTCTAAATGCTCTAAAATATAAAACCTCCATTTAGTCAATATCAGAACTGCATGTCTTTAGTGTTGCAACATAATTATATTAATGATGTTTGATATTTTAGCACCACTTGCTTAAGTCTCCCCGTTTTATAGGGGTCCACATAATATTTGGCAACCGAAACTTTTGCCTACCTTGTCTGCATTATGCTGTACTCTCATCATTGCTGCCTTTCTTTGTGAAAATTTTTCTCTCCCATGTGACTTCAGTAGCACTGCTGAGGTAAATTTATGAATAAAATTGCACTTCTTTAAAGGATACATCCCTTAATAGTAAGGGATAAAGATCCTCAGTATTATTTTATTATTATATTTATTATCATCTGTGGGCGATGTAGCGTTGCTAGATGGTTAACATGGTGTTGCTAGGTTGTCATTATAGTGTCTCAAGTGGTTGCTGTAGTGTCGATAGGTGGTTGACATGTTGTTCCTAGGTGGTCATTATAGTATTTCAAGTGGTTGTTCTGATGTTGCTAAGTGGTTGATGTAGCATTACTAGGTGGCTGAAATGGTGTTGCTAGGTGGTCGATATGGTATCCCATGTGGTTGCTGTGGTGTTTCTAGATGGTTGACATGGGTGTTGCACTTCTCTGCTGGATTTTCTCAGTCAGCTTTTTGCGGTAGAGTCACCTAGAATTCAGGCTTTCAGTTAACAGCTGTGCTGAACTCATTAAGAGTTAATTACTTGAATTTCTTGTCTCTTAATAAAGTGTTTGAGAGCATCAGTTAAAGTAAAGTAGTGAAGAGGTAGAATTACAGGTATACAGTAAATAGTGAATATTTCATAGTATCATCAAATGAAGTCACCACATAATCCACTAAAAACTAAAAAAAAAATATGTGTATATATATATATGATGAAACTGGCACTCATCAGACCCACCCCAGCATAGGAAGTACTAAAATATTGTGATATTATTTTAGAGCCATATCTTTCACCCCGAAAAAAAAAAACCACAAAATATTGTGATGTTATTTAATGACCATATCGCCCACCCCTCAAAAATAACGTAAAACAGTGTGACTATATTTTAAAATAAAATATTGAGATTATTTTATAGCCATATTTCCCACCTATAGATAATACCGTAAAATATTTTGATACTATTTTATAGCTCTATCGCCTGACCCTTAGTTATGCCTTATATCATATTTTATTATTATTTTACCTGAAAGAAAAAAAAGAATAAAAGAAAAAAAAAAAGGAAATATTAATTTATTTTTATAATCATATTTTCCACCCCTCAAAAATAACCCAAAAAATTGTAGAATTATTTTAGGACCATGTATTTCACCCCTTAAACAAAATGACCCCACATTATTGTGATATTATTTTATGTTCATATCGCCTACCCCTAAAAAAAAAAAAAAAAAAAAAAAAAAAAAAAACATAGAATATTGTGATATTATATTAGAGCCATATCACCTACCTAGGGTTGCAGCGGTAACCGGTTTCACGGTATACCATGGTATTAAAATGCACGGTTATCATACCGTGTGTGTTTGCTTATTACCGGTAAAACGCAAGCCAGCGGAGAAACTCACCCGCACATGCGCAACTCTGCTCCGCTTCAGCTGCTCAGCACACAGCGGTGAGAACAGCAGAAAGTGCATCAGACTAAACAAATCTCCGTCCGCCTAAAAAAAGGCTAAACTAAAATCAGCAGTGTGGGACTATTTCAGAGACCCGCCGAACGCACCCGAGGATGGGTATCCGATTTATAATCAATGTGGCCGTAAAGTCACAGCTAAAGGTGGACATACGTCAAACCTGTTCTCCCATCTCCAAGAACACCACCCCGCCGTGCAGCGCAAAGTATGTGTTTAGTTTATAATTTTAATCTGAACCTAAATAAAACCTCTTTGTAGTCGTGCACAACCCATGTGGGAAGCGCCCGCAAAAGCGCCGAGTTATCCGAAATTTGGGCACGCAGGTACAGGCGTGAAGTGCGTGCTACGATGGATTCACGTGTCCGTGTAAAGGTGCTCGCCGGACTGGATGTGAAAGACGCCATTCATTTACATGCGTTCATTTTCAAATTCTGACGAGCCTGTTTTTCATATGTTAAAACCAGACTCGGTGTGAAAGCCTTAAAATAGAAATCTCTATTGTGAGGATCATGTCAGAAATAAATCCCCTCTTTCTGCAGTATCTGGTTATATACCAACTTGGCAGTAAAACGGACGTTTACAACAGTTGTTGATCAGACACTGACCCAGGCTCAGTTTATCAGATATTAAATAATTTAAACTTAAATAATTGTACTGAATATTTTAAATACAGGATCTTTACTTCTTAGAGGACATGTAATGTGTGTAACGTGTGTGTGTGTGTGTATATATATATATATATATATTATATATATTTATATATATTTTTTTTTATATACACTCTTAATGCCCTTAAGAGTAGTGGAAAAAACTAATTTCCTTCACCTGATGGTGTACAGCTTATTTTTTTTAAGGAGACATTAAATTATAATTGTTCCAGGTTTCTACAATAAATAGTTAATTGAACAAAAAAACCTTTGTTGTAATTTCTTTAAGGGTCAGTTTAATAATATATGTAACAAACTGTGATACCGTGATAACCGTGATACCGCGGTATTTTCTGAGACGGTTATCATACCGTGAAAATCTCATATCGTTGCAACCCTACACCTACCCCTTAAAAATACAATGCAATATCATATATTATTTTATAATTTTTCCAAAAAATAAATAAATAAATAAATTCAAATATTTTTTCAGAGCCATATCGCCACTCCTCAAAAATAACCCAAAATATTTTATTTTATGACCATATCGCCCACCCTGAAAAATACCACAAAATATTGTGTGATTATTTTAGAGCCATACTGCATTACTGCTGTACATCTCTGAAGTCACGCTGGCTGATTTCACTGGTTTTACACTGGTCCAGTACAGCCATGAGCTTTATGAGCTTTGATAGTATTTGTAATTATTAGTAGTTAGTATTAGTATTTATTAGTATTTGTAAGCTTAATGTTGATACTCAGTCCAGGTGTTGGTTCTGTCCGGATCCGGCTCCGACCTCCGGTTCCGTGTATCTCGTGTGTAACGAGATTAATGTTGTAGCAGTTGAGAACGACCTTTAAAGCCACGCTTGACCTCCAGCTGCTGCCCATATTCATGCCTGACTAATCTTTACTCTGCAGATCATTCCAAGAAGTGTATTTATTCATACGCTTCTGAAGAGAAACTCTCATCGCATGCTGCGCCACAGGAAGTAATATTGTGTCCCATGATTTTTGGCATGTCCTGTAGAGGCTGAAGAATGCTAAACTGTCCCCTGAGGTCCTTTTACCATCATCAATGCTGCTGCAAGATCTTGGTGTTCAAGGACGGTTCAAGGAAATACTGCCATACTTTTTTTACACTTATTGATTATAAGGTGCATTTAATGCAACACTAGTAACTAGTAGTAAGGAACAGGGGTGTCGCCATGTTTTTGCCATGTTTTAAAGTCAAACGAGTGCTGGATGTTAATCTACACAGATTTCTCCCCAAAAAACTGTTTATTTGGGTGAGTAAATAGCTTTAATTTATTTACAGTAAGCTTAGATTTATTGATTTCCACTAAAGCTGGAGCATTAGCATTAGCGGCTAACCACTGGTGGTTAGTGGCTAATGCAATCCGAGGCATTACTGAGGGGTGGTCGATTCGGCTTTAACAAATATCGAAATATTTCAGGTGCTTTTTTTTTTTCAGGTGGGTGATCTGGTTCTAAAAATAAATCACAATATTTTGGGGTGTTATTGATAGGTGGGCAATATGGCTATAAAAATATCACAGTATTTTGTGATATTTTTCAGGGGTGGGCGATATGGCTTTAAATAAATATCAGAATATTTCAATATATTTTATTTAATATATTTCAGATAAGATAATGATACTATAATAATATTATACTTCAGGACATTTTTGAGGGATGGCTGATATGGCCCTAATATAGTATCACAATTTGTTGAGGTATGTTTTTAAGGGGTGTGCAATATGGTCTTAAAATAATATCACAATATTATTGGGGGATTTTTTTTTTTTTTTTTTAGGCGTAAGCGATATGGCCCTAAAATAATTTTGCAATATTGTAGTACTTCCTTCCCTGGGTTAGTCATGATGAGTGCCAGTTTTATCATTTTCATCACGTTTTTGATGGACTTTGCAGTGATTGCACTTGAGGATGCTTTCAAAGTACTTAAAATTCTTCTTTTAGGATTGACTGACTTTAATTTTTTCTTAAAAAGTATTTTTTTCTTAACTAATTGAGTATTTCTTCTCATAATCTGGATTAGAACATTACTCAAATATTCACAATTCACTGTATACCTGTAACTCTACCTCTTCACTACTTTACTTTAACTGATGCTCTCAAACACTTTATTAAGAGACAAGAAATTCAAGTAATTAACTCTTGATGAGTTCAGCACAGCTGTTAACTGAAAGCCTGAATTCCAGGAGACTCTACCTCATAAAACTGACTGAGAAAATCCAGCCAAGATGTGGGCTGACATCAGAATGCAGTCTGATAAACTCTCCTCTAAACAGCAGAAGAGCTAGCACTGTGGTTAGCGGCTAACGCTAATGCTAATGCTAATGCTGCTCCAGCAGTGCTAGCCGGGGTTAACAGAAGGCTACAGGCTGATAATACTGACCTGTGGACAGCCAAAGAGCTAGCACTTAGCTAGCTAGCACTTAGCTCGGTTAGCGGCTAATGCTAATACTGCTGGAGAACTAAACTGAAACTCCTGTGAAACGCTTCTTTATTGGTCCTTAATACGTGACTGGTAGAATTTATACATAAGGTGCACCGATGATTTTTTGGAAAATTTAAAGGATTTTAAGTGCGCCTTATAGCGCCTTATAATCACATGACTTTTTACACGTCTCTTGCAGATATCCAGGAATTTTACGAAGTGACCTTATTGGATAATCAGAAATGCGGGGATTCGCTGAGGGTGGTGGACGTGATGCCGCCCGTCAACCTGTGGGATTTCTCCAGCATCCAAAGCACTACGGTTACTTCCGACACCCTGCCCAGCCTTAGCACCAGCATCGAGGTAAGAGTGATCAGAGTGATCAGAGTGATCAGAGTGATCAGAGTGAAATCTGATCACCCTTTATACCGTACTGTGATCTTGTGTGTCCATTCTAGGTACTGTATTTTTCGCACTATAAGGCGCACTATCAATACACGTCTATTTTTTGGTCTATTTTCATGCATAAATCACATTGTATTATAAGGCATATTATATGACACTAGTAAGGAACAGTGGTGTCGCTATTCTTTTTGTGTTCCTTTAAACGAAAGTCAAACGAGTGCTGGATGTTGATCTACACAGATTTCTCTTTAGAAAACTGTTTATTTGGGTGAGTAAATCGCATAGATTTCCAGATTTCCACTAAGGCTGGGTGCAGCAGCATTAGCATTAGCGGCTAACCGCTAGCCTTAGTAAATTCCAGTGAGCCAGTAAGGCGATATTAGCTAATGTTTTTTTTCCCACATAGCTTGTTTTAAACACAGTTAACACCCCAATTACAGTCTGATGTACTCATCTCTAGCGCTTAGCGTTGTGGTTGGCGGCTAATGCTAATGCTGCTGAACCCAGCCTTAGTGGAAATATGGAAATCTAAGCTTACTTTAAATAAATGAAAGCTCTTTACTCACCCAAATAAAATCCAGTTTTCTGGAGAGAAATCTGTGTAGATTAACATCCAGCACTCGTTTGATTTTTTAAATAAAATAAAAAAACCCAAAAAACATGGCGACACCACTGATCCTTGCTAGTGTCGCGTAATGTTTCAGTACTGGGGAACTAAACTGAAACTGCTTTATAAGTCTGTACTTCAGCAAAGTGGTTTTACTGCCCCTTAATACCTGACTGGTAGAATTTATACATAAGGAGCAACAGATTATAAGGAACACTGTTGATTTTTGGTAAAATTGAAGGAATTTTAAGTGCGTCATATAGTGCAAAAAATACAGGATACGAGCATCTGCATTGCAGTGTCTTCATGCATGCAGTCAGACGTTATAGGACGCATTTTAAGAGCCTATCTGTTTAATGGAAAGGATTGTTTCAATCCATTTAATCCATATAATCCATATTCTATTGACTTTGTATTCATGTAATCGCATGAATGAACGAGTACTATATGTCCAAAAGTATTTCTTTAGGCATTCCTTCCAGAGATGAATAGATGATACTGTGCTCTATAGGGCTGCAACGATTAGTCGATATAATCGACACTGTCGATTATTTAAATTTGTCGACTACAAATTTCATTGTCGACTAATCGTTAATTTGTAACAGTACTAAATTACACAAAGTGCTGGGGACAAAAGCGCAAGTACTTTCCACATTTAAATAACATTCAGAATTCGTTTAAAAGTCTTTTAAATCTCATGTTCTGCTGTTTCTATCGTTTTTAGAGATGGCAGAAATAATCGTTGACTAATCGACCAGTGGCGTGCAGTGCGTATAGTGGGTACCCCTTCTGCAACCCCCCTATAATAACTATATATTCTCTGTCTTGACTGAGTTATATGAACTTAATACACATAAACAGCCCACAAATACAACAGCTACAAACCACAAAAGTAATCAATAGACCCAACAATAAATGCTTAATTCTCCTACAAGAACAACCGTTCAACAAAGATCTCTCATTTGTATGACGACAGTACTCCAGAGCAGCCAAAACATTAAGTACACAAAAAAAACTCACCAGTCAGACGGTCTTTTACTGCGAATTAGTTTCACATTGAAGGACAGCCTTTAAAAAGGCTTTTTAATATGATATGATTCAATATCTGTCTGATTTACAGTCGCAATTCCATTATAGTTTGCTAACTATTGAATTAATCCAGCATGAGCTCCGTTTTACACTAAGCAACGCGTAACACCTTCAGCACAGCCCTGCTGAGAAGGGGTTAGACAGTCAAGGCCCCGCCCCTGGAGTAAAAAAATCCTGAATCTGATTGGTTAGATTGTCCGATGACTTTGCTAACAGACCTTTTACTACACCTTTCTCAAAATCAGGAGAAGGGTCATGCAGTCACACACGGGGGCAGAAGCCATTTTAAAAAGCTTTGATTGGTTAAAACCGCTGTCAGTCAGATACGAGTCCTGTAGCAACTAAAAAACACAGACTAATGCTTTGAATTAGTTGCTGTTTTTTTTATATTAGTTCATTTATAAAATAAGTCCATACACTCACAATAACTATAATATATATATATATATATATATATATATATATATATATATATATATATATATATATATATATATATAATTATTTGCAGCCCTAGTGCTCTGTAGACACAAGTATAGTGTAAAAAAAAAAAAGTGTCCAACATCACCCTGCATGATCAGGTGTCCTCAAACTTTTGGACATATAGTGCGAGTGATGCTGTTTTCTCCACTTTCACCAAACGGTCATCGGTTCCGAGGCGGTTTTTGTGCGCTGTCGTGTTCTGAGGTTGAGGGAGGAGCTGGTGCCGGCGTGGCGTGGAGATGAGCCGTGTGGAATTATGGGAAATCCCTGAGTAATGCCGTCGAGATGATGCTGCTGCTTAGTTGTGGTGTGGTTGGAAAGGGTTTTGATGGGAAAAAGTGCAGGAGGTGGTAATTCTTCAGCTGAATCACCCTTTCCACTTATATATATACACACACACACACATACACACGGGTTGGTATAGCTGTACTTGTGAGGACATTCACGTCATTCAAAAGTAAATATCCCTTTTTTTTAGGTTTTCTAATTAAAGTACCAATTTTTGTTGTACATTTTAAGGACTATTAAAATATCGCATCCCTCAAGGAACCATTTAAAGCCCGCTTTTTTTTGTGCAAGGCGTGTAGCAATGCTCATTGCTACCTTACACCCTGCCAACAGTCTTTTTTCATGCCTTAAGCCTCCTTCGATTAAATAGCAACAGTGGTTCACAATGTACAGCCCTGTAAAAAATTAAGAGCACTTCAGTTTCTGAATCAGTTTCTCTGATTTTGCTATTTATAGGATTATGTTTGAGTAATATGAACATTGTTGTTTTATTCTATAAACTACAGACAACATTTCTCCCAAATTCCAAATAAAAATATTCTCATTTAAAGCATTTATTTGCAGAAAATGAGAAATGTCTGAAATAACAAAAAAGATGCAGAGCATTCAAACCTTAAATAATGCAAAAAGTTTCATAAAGTTTTAAGAGTTCAGAAATCAATATTTGGTAGAATAACCCTGATTTTTAATCACAATGTTTTATGCATCTTGGCATCATGTTCTCCTCCACCAGTCTTACACACTGCTTTTGGATAACTTTATGCTGCTTTACTCCTGGTAATAGCAATCTGCCAAAGTCAGAGCACACCTGGCTCTTAAAGGGAATGATAAGCAAGTGAAATGATTAATTAATTTTGCATGTTTCGAACAGAATAAGGTGTACTTTTCATGTTGTTAAGATAGCAAAGACACACTGACATGCCCTAAATCAAGCTTCACTGTGCATAGTTGGCGACTCACCTATAAATTGCTATAATACATAATCCTATATACAGCTCTGGAAAAAAAAAAATAAGAGAGCAATTAAAAACAATGAGTTTCTTTGATTTTACCAAATTGAAAACCTCTGGAATATAATCAAGAGGAAGATGAATGATCACAAACCATCAAACCACCAAACTGAACTGCTTTAATTTGTGCATAAAGTTATCCAAAAGCAGTGTGTAAGACTGGTGGAGGAGAACATGATGCCAAGATGCATGATTAAAAACTGTGATTAAAAACCACCAGGGTTATTCCACCAAATATTGATTTCTGAACTCTTAAAACTTTGAGCCAATTTTCATTGTCTGTAAATAAATGCTCTAAATGAGAATATTTTTATTTGGAATTTGGGAGAAATGTTGTCTGTAGTTTATAGAATAAAACCACAATGTTCATTTTACTCAAACACAAACCTATAAATAGCAAAATCAGAGAAACTGATTCAGAAACTGAAGTTAATTTTTTTCAGAGCTGCATACATCACATAATATCTTCTCGGAACCCTTTTTTTAGCAGAGTAGATCACTCAGAAAGATCAGGTTGGTTTATTTAAGATGTTTCTGAAGATGCTGCTGTCGTATGATGATCTGGAAAAGGCTTCAGTTCTGCTGGGTTCAGCAGTAGGAAGGATGTCAGTCAGTGGACTGTGCTGTCCATACTGATGAGCGCAGTTCAGCTCGGTGTAGTTCTGCTGCATGTTGAGCAGGAGCTGAGAGGGGGGGGGGGGGGGGTATTGGGGCAAATTCAGTGTTTTTATGGAATTATTTAGCAAACAAAGATTAGATTTAACAGTTTTGCGCTGCTCTTGGCTGGATTTTCTCAGTTAGTTTTATGAGGTAGAGTCCCCTGGAATTCAGGCTTTCAGTTAACAGCTGTGCTGAACTCATCAAGAGTTAATTACTTGAATTTCTTGTCTCTTAATAAAGTGTTTGAGAGCATCAGTTGTAAAGTAGTGAAGAGGTAGAGTTACAGGTATACAGTGCAGTCGCAAACACCATCAAAAACATTATAGTGATTAAACTGGCACTCATCAGGAGCGACCCAGAAAAGGAAGAGCAAGAGTTTCCTCTGTTGTACAGGATAAGTTAATCAGAAACCACAAGTTAAAAGCTCCCCTGATAAGAGCACCTAAATGCTTCTAAACAACAAAATGCTAAACATTTTTAAGAAAGGTGATATATTTCAAATTGCAAATTTGAAGAAACTATGTACTGTAGTTTTGAGAATCGATACAGTTTTAGGAAAAAAACTTTATATAAAAGAAACAATCCTTTTTATAAAATTTGACTAAAAGAAAGGTTTACTTCTTATCCAATCAGAATAGTGGGATCTAATGATGGGGTATAACACTGCTATCTAGTGGGCGGGGTTTAAACACAACACTAACTGAGCCACTTCTGACACCGATCTTTACTTAAAATTAAAAACTAATATTTGAAACTTTATACTATAGTTTTAAGAATCGATACAGTTTTAGGAAAAAAAATCATATCATATAAAACAAACTATCATATTTATTAAAAGTTACTGGAAGAAAACGTTTACTTCTTATCCAATCATAATAGTAGGATTTGTAGACGGCATACAACACTGCTATCTAGTGGGTGTGGTTTAAACACAGCACTAACTGAACCACTTCTGACACATTTTTTTACTTAAAAATAAAAACTTATAATTAAAACTGTATACTGTAGTTTTGATAGAGTTTTATGAAAAAATCATTGTAAAAAAGAAACTATCATATTTATACATTTTCAAAAAGAAAAAATTGCTTCTTATCAAATCAGAATAGTGGGATCTAACGATGGAGTATAACACTTCTATCTAGTGGGCGGGGTTTAAAAAAAACAACACTAACTGAGACACTCTCAAATCTTTATTTAAAATGAAAAACTTATAATTGAAACTCTATACTGTAGTTTTGAGAATCGATACAGTTTTAGAAAAAATCGTATTATATAAAATTAATAATCATATTCATAAAATTTGACTAAAAGGAAAGTTTACTTCCTATCTAATCAGAGTAGTAGGATCTAACGATGGAGTATAACACTGCTATCTAGTGGGCAGGGTTTAAACACAACACTAACTGAGCCACTTCTGACACCAATTTTTACTTAAAATAAAAAAAATAATAATTAAAGCTCTATACTGTAGTTTTAAGAATTGATACAGTTTTAGGGGGAAAAAAATCATATTTATAAAATTTGACTAAAAGAGAGGTTTACTTCTTATCCAATCAGAATGGTGGGATCTAAGAACAGTGCTATCTAGTGGGCGGGGTTTAAACAAAAAACTAACTGAGCCACTTCTGACACCAATTTTTACTAATTATTGAAACTCTATACTGTAGTTTTGAGAGTCTGTAGAGGTTTTTTTTTTAGGAAAAATTATATTATATAAAATAAACTGTCTTATTTATAAAATTTGACTAAAATGAAAGTTTAATTCTTATCCAATCAGAATAGTGGGATCTTAAAAAAAAACACTAACTGAACCACTTCTGACACTAATTTTTACTTAAAATTAAAAACTAATGATTAAAGCTGTATACTGTAGTTTTTTTTAGAATCAATAGAGTTTTAGGAAAAAGTTCATATTATATAAAATAAACTATCGTATTTTAAAAAGTTGACTAAAATGAAAGTTTAATTCTTATCCAATCAGAATAGTGGGATCTTAAAAAAAACACTAACTGAACCACTTCTGACACCAATTTTTTGTTAATATTAAACACTATTAATTCAAACTCTATACTGTAGTTTTGAGAATAAATACAGTATTGAAGAACAAAATATCACAATACTATACAGATTATATATTTTTTATTTCTCTTTATAAGGTAAATGATAATTGTATGGTGGTAAATTTCGTCCTCAGTTCTTCTTATTGTCACGGTCCTGATCTGTCTATTTTTTTCTCAGCATTAAAAGTGTAAAAGTGTTAATAATAAAGTTTTTTCTCTCTGTTTTGCGTTATTGGTTGGTTGGCTTGAGCTGGACGGATCAGATTATTTGAAATCAGATTGTTTTTATTAAGAGAAACGGTACAGTAAGTTTCTCACAGAGATCAGCTAACCTACAGGCCTCTACATGCAGACTGAAGGTATTTGTTTCATATGAGCTGCTGAAGCACGGCTACAACACAAGCTCAAACACGTCCAGAAGGTTTTTCTGGCTTTTCTGGAAGTCAGGAACTGGAGCAACTGACTGGCAAACACCAAAACAGCAGTTCTAGCAGTAAATTGAAGGTTTTAACTCGTCTAGAACTCGTATATGAAGATTTTCCTAATGTCATTATTGTTTTAAATAGCATAGAAACCTGCTGCTATCAGTTTTTTTCACTAAGCTCAGGATTACTTACACCTTAACTGATCTGATCATTTATAACATGGAGTCCCAAGACATCTGAAGATGTCCTGTGGTATCTGTGTGAATTGTGAGCTTTACCTAGGTGCCCATGCCTAGCCCTGTCACGATAACTATTGACAAAATAGTTATCTGTTCCGATTACAGCTAAACGATTAATTTGGTTAATTTGAATGACAGTTTTAATGCAATTGGTGTAATTGAGATATTACTTTTTAATCTAAAATATCCGAAAACGCTACTCATTTCTGAAGTATTTATCCATCTTACCCTAGTTACTGGTGCCTCCCACAGACCAGCATGTGCATATTTTACAAACAAAGCAACAATTTTACGTGGAAATTTCACATAGGTGATATGGAATACAAAATCAGATGTTGAACAAAATATGTTGTGTAAAATACAGCTCTGAAAAAAAAATAATAAAATCAAGTCAAGTCAAGTCAAGTAGATTTATTGTCAATACTGCATATGTACAGGACATACAGAGAATTGAAATTACGTTACTCTCCTTCCCAAATTTTACAGCAAGTACAGATAATAGATATAATAAAGGAGAATGGGAGACACTATGGGTACAATACAGCAGGGACACAAATAGACATACATGAGACAAAAACAAGGTGCGGTGGTGTGGGGGAGGAATAGATATATAAATATAAGTAAATAAGTAAAAATAGATATATAATTATAATATAAAAGAGTGGGAGACACTATATGTTCAATACAGCAAGACACAATAAACATACGTAAGACAATAGTGCAATATTGATGGTGATTGAGATGGAATGACAGTATAAATAGTAAATAACAGTAGTGCAAATACGGTATATGGTATATAGCTTAAGGCTGGTAAAGTGAATGGGTGCGTAAGTCCTTAAAGTTCACAGTTTAATTAAGTGGAATTAAAGTGCGTATTGACAGTGCAAGTATATCAGTAGTGCAGGTGCTGTGTAGTGCAAGTCCGTTTGGAAGGGACCAGTACTTTGTGCATTGTAGTGCAGAGTTTCAGTACTTTATTAGTGGGGGGGGGTCAGGATGCTGAGTGAGTGTGTGCTGGGGGCAGGATTGGGATGGGGGGTAGAGCAGGAAGAGAGTTCAGCATCCTCACAGCCTGATGGATGGGGCTGTCTCGCAGTCTGCTGGTCCTCGCCCCGAGACTCCGCAGTCTCCTCCCTGATGGCAGCAGGCTGAAGAAGCTGTGTAGTGGGTGAGAGGGATCTCCTGCCAGACGGAGGGCTTTCCGTGTGAGGCGGGAGCTGTACAAGTCCTGAAGGGAGGGGAGAGAGGTGCCAACAATCTTCTCAGCTGCTCTCACGATGCGCTGGAGGGTCCTGCGGCAGGTGTGCAATCGTGGGTCAGCAGAGTGAACAGAATTTTTAAAATCAGAATTTTTAAAATCACTTAAAAATAAAGAGTTCCTTTGATTTTACCAAATTGAAACCCTCTGGAATATAATCAAGAGGAAGATGGATGATCACAAGCCATCAAACCAAGCTGAACTGCTTGAATTTTTGCACCAGGAGTAAAGCAGCATAAAGTTATCCAAAAGCAGTGTGTAAGACTGGTGGAGGAGAACAAGATGCCAAGATGCATGAAAAAAAACTGTGATTAGAAATCAGGGTTATTCCACCAAATATTGATTTCTGAACTTTTAAAACTTTATGAATTTGTTTGTTTTCTTTGTATTATTTGAGGTCTGAAAGCTCTGCATCTTTTTTGTTATTTCAGCTATTTCTCATTTTCTAATTGACAATATTTTTATTTGCAATTTAGGAGAAATGTTGTCTGTAGTTTATAGAATAAAACAACAATGTTCATTTTACTCAAACATAAACCTATAAATAGCAAAATCAGAGAAACTGATTCAGAAACTGAAGTGATCTCTAAATTTTTTCCAGAGCTGTATGTAGACCTGTGTTGAAAGTCGGTGGCCACCAAAAGTAGCAGCACAACAAATTGGTTTTAGCACTTCTGACACAAACTTCTGATGGGATAAAGCATTTATTTATTTTATTTATTTTAATTGCAGCGTATTTGTTTTATGGTGAGGATCTGATCTCCATCTCATCTACAAGCTTGTTTCTGGTTGCGTTTGAAACCCAAAGGATAAATTTTAAGTGAAACCAAAATAAATGTAAACCTAGTTTTGAACCATTTCTTTGTCTCATCTGTAGTTTGATTTTCAGTAGGGGAAAAATTTTGTCACTTTTTTTTTTTTTAAGCCATTTCGCCCAGCTCTAGTTCCTATTATGTTGGGTTTTGCTGTGTGTTCTGATTGAAAACTCAAAGAAAAATATTGTAAAATGTGGAAAACCAATGATCCTCATGGCATATAGGTGTAAATAGCTTGGATGAAAAATAAAAATGGAAAAATGCCATTTTCAGGGCTGTTCAAACATTAGTTTGAGTGTAAAACAAGCTTTTCACCAATAAAGAAAATCACTGTTCCGCCTCTAAACGCTGTAATTGGTCGTTGTGATCCTGCAGATCAGCATCATATCACGCATCATTAGCCCCATAATCGCTTTTACAGATTAATCCTCATTAGGGTCCAGCGTTGTCTCGTCATCTCACTGTAATCGTTTTACTCGCCTGTCCTCGTGGCTGTGGTTCTGGTGCTGGTGGTTGAGTCTGTTGGTTGTGGTTGGATGTGGTTGGATGTTGGTTGGATGTGTTTATGCGAGGCTAATCAGGCTAATCCCGTCTCTTCTGCTGAAATCTTCCTCTCTCTTCTCCTCTCGTTTTTCTCCCTCTCTTGCGAATCGGCCAATTGCAGGACTCTCCTCTCCTAAATGAAATCCTGCATGTGCTCGCTAAAGCCAAAGCATCCCCCGCCGAGCTCCACCAAGTAAGTACCACGCCGGCGCAGAGCAGGGGGCGGGGCGTCCCCCATGGCTGCATTCCTGGACCACTCATCTTCTCCCCCTGACCATCCCGTCCAGACCTGCTCCGGGGCAGTGGGCTCTCTCTTTCTCTATAGGTCTCTCTCTCTTTATATAGGCCTCTCTTTTTCTATAAGTCTCTCTCTCTTTCTCTTTATATAGGTCTCTCTCTTTCTCTATATGTCTCTTTCTCTTTCTATAGGTCTCTTTCTTTCTATAAGTCTCTCTTTCTCTTTCTATAGGTCTCTTTCTTTCTATAAGTCTCTCTTTCTCTTTCTATAGGTCTCTTTCTTTCTATAAGTCTCTCTTTCTCTTTATATAGGTCTCTCTCTTTCTCTATCTCTTTCTCTTTATATAGGTCTCTCTTTCTCTATCTCTTTCTCTTTATATAGGTCTCTTTCTTTCTATAGGTCTCTTTCTTTCTATAAGTCTCTCTTTCTCTTTATATACGTCTCTTTCTTTCTCTATCTCTTTCTCATTATATAGGTCTCTTTCTTTCTATAGGTCTCTTTCTTTCTTTAGGTCTCTCTTTCTCTATAGGTCTTTTTCTATATAGGTCTCTTTCTATAGGTCCCTTTCTCTCTTTCTTTAGGTCTCTGTCTCTTTCTAAAGCTCTCTCTCTCTCTCTCTCTCAAGGTATCCCTCTTTCTGTAGGTCTCTCTTTTTATAAGTCTCTCTATAGGTGTTTCTATAGGTCTTTCTTTCTTTCTATAGGTTTTTCTTTCCATAGGTCTGTTTCTTTCTATAGGTCTATTTTAATGTATAGGTCTTTTTCTGTATAGGTCTCGTTCTATAGCTCTCTCTCTCTCTCTCTCTCTCTCTCTCTCTCTCTCTCTCTCTGTGTGTATATATATATATATATATATATATATATATATATATATATATATATATATATATATATATATATATAGTTTTTTGTCTCCCTTTATATAGGTCTCTATAGATCCCTCTCTCTCTTTCTTTAGGTCTCTGTCTCTTTCTATAGCCCTCTCTTTATGTAGTTCTCTATCTCTCTATAGGTATTTTTCTGTATAGGTCTATTTCTCTATAGGTCCCTTTTTCTGTAGGCCTTTCATACTTTCTTTAGGGCTCTCTCTAGGTCTCACTGTTTTAAGGTATTATGTTTTATATATATATATATATATATATATAGGTCCCTTTCTCTGTTTCTGTAGATCTCTCTCTCTTTCTATAGGTCTCTGTCTATCTTTCTATGGGTCTCTCTCAAGGTCTCTCGCTTTCTGTAGGTCTCTCTCTCTATATAGGTCTCTTTCTCTATAGGTCTCTCTAGTTCTGTCTCTCTTTTGTTAGGTCTCTCTCTCTCTCTCGATCTCTATAGGTCTCTCTCCCTTTTTATAGGCTACTCCATCTCTTTCTATAAGTCTGTTTCTCTATAGGTCTCTCTCTCTCTCTCTCTCTCTTGTGTCATTCGTGTTCTTCATTCATAAGGCTCCTGGGTGGGTGGAAGGGTTTATGGTTTTTGATGTCGGGACTCCATCAGAACTGTCATGTTTCATCTTCAGTGATGCACGACGGGCATCAGTGAGGATTTCCCATGGAAGCTAAAGAACATAAAGAACTCAGGAGCACTGAATATGGATGAAATTTCTGCCGGAGTCGCTTGTGTTTTCACTGGGACAACTGTAGCCAGATGCCACCGGTCACGCTCATTACCGCCCACTGCAATACAGTCCTCTGTAACACTTCTATGACCTGGTTCCTGGTGTATGTTGCAATGTGGATTGAGAAATGATAAAAGTCACATGAGGCTAATTTATTAATTTTGCATGACTAAAGGCAGATTATAGCTGCTCAGTTTTGTTTATTTTACTCCTGTATTTGATACACAGAGTGAATTATACCACTGATAGATGCAATACCACATGACCATGCAATATAGAACAACAAAATATCACAAAGCCATTTTTTTCCCCACATCACGTTACCTCACTCACCAGATAACAACTCACAACATATACATGTGTGGGTGTTCATTTCCAAGCCATCCCTTGAGGTAATGCCTTATGATCAGTTCACATGACTTTTGGGAAAAGTGAAAAGTCAGTTCTGTACACAGTACAAGTCTGTACTCTGTTGTTTTTGTGCTTCTTCTCCTACTGGTGTTTTTATTTGCTTAATTTAATAAATAAAAGGAAATGCTCAGTCAGCATTTCTGCAGCTTATTGATCAAAAATAGCCTCCAGCACTGGGTGTGTGAAGCTGCAGTTTTTTGATGTTCGTATGGAAATGTTACTGATGTAAAAAGGGTTCATTTCCGTACATTTACCTACAGTTACAGCTGGGCCTGTAGATCCTGTAGCTCTACACTCGTAGGTTACTGAAGCTGCAGTCACAGCTTATATATATATATATATATATATATATATATATATATATATATATATATATATATATATATATATATATACATATATACATATATATACACATACATGCATACATACACACACAGTGGCTTGCAAAAGTACTTTTTTACATTTTGTCACTTTACAACCACAAGCTTAAATGTATTTTAGAGACATTTCAAGTGATGAACCAACACAAAGTTGCAGTAAAATCTGAAAAGTGTGATGTGAAAAAGTATTCAGCCCCCCTTTACGCTGAACCCCATAAATATAATCTAGTGCAGTCAGTTGCCTTCAGAAGTCACTGAAGGTTCTGTGGTCAGATGAGTGAAACATGGTGGTGGCAGCATCAGATTCACCTTCCGGCAAGACGATGACCCTACACATACAGCCAGAGCTACAGTGGAATGGTTTAGATCAAAGAATATTAATGTGTTAGAGCGACCCAGGCATAGTCATAAAACCTAAATCCCATTGATCTTCTGTGGGGGACATGAAAATTGCTGTTCACAGAAGCTCTCCCTCCAATCTGGCTGAGCTTCAGCTGTTTTATAAAGAAGAATGAACATAGGTCTCTCTCTGTCTCTATAGCTCTGTATATCGCTTTCCTTTGCTCTGCCTCGCTCTGCCTCCAGCTTTTTTATGTCACATGGTCACAATCTGCTCCTTCTGTTCCTGAGCATCGGTTATGCAGTTTTAGTTTGCTGTTATTTACAGTGTTGTCGCAGATTTTTCAATGGGTTTACTGTAAAAAAATTGTCTTGTTAGCGCTAAAAATACAGTTTGTCTCGCCGCCCTAATTTATTGCTTTCCTTATTTTGAACGAATTCCTCAAAAGACCTCTTTCCACACCCTCAAACTGAGCCTGCCGTTAAAGTGGGTGGACTAATCACGGATGTACGATGTAGGCGCATCAAATATTTATTCCTGTGCTTGTGTTCTTTGCTGCGACGGGCCGGGCGGTGCCGGCCTCCTCCTCTCGCTCTCTCTGAGCTTTTAGTAAAAGAAAGACCCGGCGTTCGGTGTGCCGGTCGGCTGCAGAACCCCTCAGCAGCAGCAGCAGCAGCATGCTGCGGAGAATCGGCCGGGTTCTGAAGAGCCCAGAGCACTGCGAGGCTCGCGGAGATGATGATGATGATGATGAGTGTTGAATAAGTAAGAGTTGTTATGTGCATCGTGAGCATGAGTTCAGTCCTGTGGCAGCAGCTTTCAGATAGCAGCAGATCTGCAGCATCTGCAAACCGGAGATGCAGGGTTTGTGCGTGACAGCCCAACCCCCTACTACCTATAATAATACAGCAAAAAAACTGTTTTATTCTAGTGAATACGTAGCAACACCATCAGAACCATCTGAGAGACCATAGCAGCCACCTAGCAACAACACTGCAACCACCTAACTAATGCTATTTAATTACATTTACATTTACAACATTGACATTTACTCTTACTGGTGTAGAATTGAACCCCAGTCTCCCACATGATGTGGTAGCTTCCAAGCATGTAGTGGTGTTATCCACTGCGCCACACCAACCATTTCACCAAATCAACCCCGCTGGAAGATTGTGGCAATTAGCTAGCAACCCTAAAGCAACCAAAACCACATTAGAAACCACATAAATACCATAGCATCCACCTGGGATACCATAGAAACCACCTCACCAACAATTTTAGGCTAGTTGCCACATAGCAAAATCACAGTTACCAGTTGATGATACCGTAGCCACCCCTTGGCATTTCTCATTAATTTCAAACACCATAGCAGCCACCTAGAAACACCATGGCAACCACCCCAATATCGTAGATTCCATTTAGCAAAAAACAATTTAACTCTTGTGACCATCCAGCAATATAATACCAGCCACCTCAAAATACCATATTAACCACTTTCCAAAAAACTAAATAGATTTCAATTCCACCTTGTGATCATATAACAGTACCATAGCATCCTTCTCGGGTACCATAGAAACCACCTATTTAACAGTTTTAGGCTAGTTTCTACATAGCAAAACCACAGTTACCAGTTGGTGATACCATAGCTACCCCTTGGCAGAAAACGCTTGTCATATCAATTTATCATAGTGATCATAGAGCAACACAACCTGGTATACCAATCAGCCACCTAAATACCGTATCACAAGGCAGCACCACATCATTCATTTGTAACACCGTAGCAACCACCTTAAACACCATAGATTTCACATATCAAAAACAAAGCAAAAAGTGACCATCTAGCAACTTAATTCTCAAATCTCAAATTTCCATATCAATCACTTATCCTAATAATCATAAAGCAACTTGACTTTGTATAATATAGCAACACCATAGCAGCCACCTAAGGACACCATAGGAATCACCTAAAATACCATAGCAACCATGCATACGTTTCACTCTGTTGATCACGAAGCAGCACTACAACATCCATTTGAAACACCATAGCAGCCACTTAGAAACACTATGGCAACCACCTCAAATACCATAGATTTCACTTAGGGAAAAACACTTCAACTCTACCATCGCAGCCACCGTAAGACACCATAGCAACCATGCATACATTTCACTCTATTGATCACAAAGCAGCACCGCAACATCCATTTGGAACACCATAGCAGCCACTTAGAACACCATGGCAACCATCTAGCAACATAGTGGCATCCACTTAAAAATACCATATCAATGGTATTCCTTTTAAGTTTTATATTTCTAATGTTTTTGTTTTATTTATTGATTTTTATTTTAATATAAATCTAATTTCACACTCCACTAGTTATCGTTTATATATTTAAGTTTAGTTTAAAGCAGTTTTTAAAATCTTGAATCACTTTGGATCTGTGCTACATCTCCTGAAGTTGCCCGAGAGCTGATTGGTTAAAGGAAGCGTGAAGCAGAAGGTCACGCTCGTGCTCCCGCTGTGCCCGATTCAGCAGTGCAGCGGGGAAGGGGTTAATGCGACCGCATCGCTGCACGTGTGGTCAAATTGCGAGTGACATGCGGCTCCAGAGTCTCCGCAACGAGTCTCTCTCCGGCGAGAGTCAGCGTCCCACCCTCCACCCCCTGCATCCCTACCCCCACCCTCACCCCTCCGCCATGTGGATGCTGTGCAGGGAATGCGAGCGCTGCTCGGGCTGCTGCCGCTGCTCTGCCCCCGGTTCAGCTGGAGCAGCGCAGGGAGACCCTTGCTTTTCTCTGAAGCGTTTGATTGCACACTGCCTGGTCCGGAGCGCAGCGTGGACGAGGCGAGGCGGGCGATGCTGAGGCGCGAGAGGCTGCTGCCCGCTGCCACAGGATGGACTGCATTTGCATTGTTACTACAAAGGTAAGGCAGGGGACGTGGATCTGCTGGTCTTGGTTCCGGCGCTCAGGGTTTGCTTTGCTGGTCATTTACTTTAGAGTCATAAAAGTTTGTCATTTTGATGTTTGGTGTTTTTTGTGGTGTCGTGGTCTTTCTTGGGACTTTGTGGAGTTCCGAGACCTTTCAGAAGCGCTTGATTGGCCACTTAGCAGTGTTCTAAAAATCTACCAGGTACAGATCCCTCCATCAGACAAAGTCTGCTGGCTAATCATGCTGTGTTCTGTGGGCTCCAGTGGGAGTTAATAGATGAGGGGTGAAGCCAGGGTTGTTCTACTGTGATCAAACATCTGCCAGATAGAAGCACAAAACTCATTATTTTTAAAATTCTTGCATCTCCTTTTATGGTTTTATGGACAATAGGTACAGATCCCCCCCTCAGACAAAGTCTGCTGGCTAATCATGCTGTGTATGTCTAAATTTCTCAATCATAATGACAGAAAAGGCATTTCTTCAACTAGTCTAATGGGGGAGGGTTGAAGTACTTTTATTGAGACGTCACATAAATGTTTTTTGTGATGTTTGTGCCAGGGTGGTGTTTTTTGTGATGTCGCTGTCTTTCGTGTGACTTGAGTGGAATGGTGGAGTGTTTCAACAGTTTGATTCAACAGTTCCGAGATATTCAGAAACACTCAGCAACGTTCGAAAATCTGCCAGATAAAAGCACAAAACGCATTATTTAAGAATAAGTTCTTACATCTGCTTCTGCGGACAGTAGGTACAGATTCCTCCCTCAGAAGAAGTCTGCTGGCTAATCATGCTGCGTACTGACTGAGGTTCTCAACCAAAATGAGTGAAAAGGTTCTGTTTTTTGTGGTGTCATGGTCTTTTTTTGACTTGGATGGAGTTCAGAAACCTTTCAGAAGCTCTTGATTGACCAGATTGATGCACAAAACTTAAAATTTAAAAGTTTTTGCATCTCCTTTTATGGACAGTAGGTACAGATCCCTGCCTCAGATGAAGTCTGCTGGCTAATCGTGCTGCGTGTTCTGAGGTTCTCAACCAAAATGAATGAAAAGGCATTTCTTCAACTAATCTAATGGGTGAGAGGGTTGTTCTACTG
Source organism: Astyanax mexicanus (assembly GCF_023375975.1). Classification (NCBI taxonomy): domain Eukaryota; kingdom Metazoa; phylum Chordata; class Actinopteri; order Characiformes; family Acestrorhamphidae; genus Astyanax; species Astyanax mexicanus. Next base: position 53,523,355 of record NC_064411.1, on the reverse strand, counting down.
TGATGTTTGTGACTGGGTGGTGTTTTTGTGATGCTGTGGTCTTTTGTGTGACTTGAGTGGAATGGTGGAGTGATAGAACATGATTCAACAGTTCAGAGTTATTTCAGAAGCACTGTTTGAAAATCTGCCAGATATAAGCACTCATACAGACAGTAGGTACAGATCCCTCCCTCAGACAAAGTCTGCTGTCTAATCTGGCTGTGTACTGCCTGAGGTTCTCAACCAAAATGACGAAAAGGTTGTGTTTTTTGTTGTGCCGTGGTCTTTCGTGTGACTTGGGTGGAGTTCCGAGACCTTTTAGAAGCTTTTTACTGACCAGATTGAAGCACAAAACTCAATATTTAAAGTTCTTACACCTCCTTCTACAGACAATGGGTAAAGATCCCTCCCTCAGAAGAAGTCTGCTGGCTAATCTTGCTGCGTACTGCCTGAGATTCTCAACCAAAATGACTGAAAAGGTGTTTTTTGCGGTTCTGTGGTCTTTTGTGTGACTTGGGTGGAGTTCCAAGACCTTTCAGAAGCTCTTGATTGACCAGATTGAAGCACAAAACCTAATATTTAAAAGTTCTTACATCTTCTTCTACAGACAGTAGGTACAGATCCCTCCCTCAGATGAAGTCTGCTGGCTAATCATGCTGCGTTCTGCCTGAGGTTCTCAACCAAAATGACAGAAAAGGTTGTGTTTGTTCTGGTGTCGTGGTCTTTCATGTGACTTGGCTAGGAGTGATGAGGGGAAAGAGCGCCATCTACCCACCCAGAGAAAGAGAGTGAGGTCAATTAGGCTCTCTTAGGACTCCGGCAGCTGATGGCAAGCTGCATGACTCGGATTCGAACCAGATCTCGATCTCTCTCTTATAACAACAGCACCACAGGACCACTCGACGCCCTTACAGTCTATATTTACTGTGTGTTTTTAGCCTTTCGCTAAGATAACACCTCACAACTTACAGGTGTTATAGAGGTGTGCATTCCCAAGCCGTCCCCTGAGGGAACACTTGATGTTTGATTTAATATACTGATTTAATTTAAAGTCATGGGATAGTTAATAATAAAAAAAATATATACAGATGTGGTAAGTACGGCAACAGCTTGGGTGGCAGCTGTGTGTGTGTGTGTGTGTTCACGCCATGTCTTAATGTTGCGTGTCCCAGAGGGTCCAGCAGTAGCGTATCGTGACCTTCACCCTTCTGCCATCCAGTTCTTGGTACATAAGGAAGCAAATTCTGGACTCCAGATGCTTAAATGGCTTGTTTTCTCAGTAAACCTGTGTAATTACCGTAATCTTTGCACTATAAGGTGCGCTAAAAATCCTAAAATCTTAATTTTTCACAAACATAGTGCACTTTGTGAATGAATTCTACCAGTCAGATATTAAGAAGCAGTAAAGCCACTTTGCTGAAGTACAGAGTTATACAGGAGTTTCAGTTTAGTTCTCCAGCAGTATTAGCATTACCCGCTAAGTGCTAGCTCTTTGGTCTTTAGAGGTAGCCTGCTGCTAACCCCGGCTATCACTGCTGGAGCAGCATTAGCAGTACCCACTAATTGTGCTAAGCATAAGCTCTTTAGCCGTTCAGATGCCAGTATTTCTACTCTATTGTTCTCTCTTTCTCTACTTTAGACAGTGTGTCTAGTGTCATCTAGAAGGTTAATATGGTGTTGCTAGGTGGTTATTATAGTATCTCAAGTGGTTGCTCTGGTGTTATTAAGTGGTTGATGTAGCATTGCTAGGTAGTTGACATAGGTGTTGTTAAGTGGATGATATGGTATCCCAGGTGGTTGCTGTTGTGTTGTAGCGATGCTAGGTGGTCATTATAGTGTCCCAGATGGTTGCTGAGGTGTTGCTAAGTGGTTGATGTAGTGCTGCTAGGTGATGAAGTGCTGCAATATCAACCACCTGGCAACACCATGTCCACAAACTAGCAACGCTATATCAACCTACTAGCAACATCACAGCAACCGTCTAGAATACCATATCAACCAGTCTAGCAGTGCCATGTCAAATCACCCAACATTGTAAATAGAGGGTATGCTTACAGTGCAGATAAACATGGCCCAAATCCATGCACCTTGCCAACCAGCTAGCAACACTACATCAACCACTTAACAACACCACAGCAACCACCTGGGATACCATATTGACCACCTAGCAACACCATGTCAACCATCTAGCAACACTACATCAACCACTTTAGTAACCCCACAGCAACCACCTGGAACACCATATCGACCACCCAGCAACAATGTATCAACCACTTGGTAACTCCACAGTAACCACATTGACCACCTAGCAACATTTCGTCAACCATCTTGCAACAGTACATCAACCGTTTAGCATCACCACAGCCACCACATCGACCACCTAGCAACGGCATGTCAACCACCCAGAATGTGCATGGATTTGGGCCACAATTACCTCCTCTGAGCATACCCTTTATTTAAGCTTATTTATGCTTGTTGGTTGACGGTGTTGCCTGGTGGTTGATTATGGTATCTCAGGTGGTTGCTGTGGTGTTTCCAAGTAGCTGTGGTCATTGTCATGCTACATGGCCCTCACCTCTATCCCCTGACACGATTTGTTCTTAGCCTATAATTTAAAGTGTCACACTCACTACTAGCTAAGTTTACTACCCCTTCACCCAAAGACTGTATGTGTGTCACTACAGTGTTCTTTGGCTTTTAATGGGGTATGCCAAAAGTCATGGGACTCTGAGCTTGTTCCTCCTCAGTGCAGAAGAATAGTAAAGCTGTGCTGGTTGTGTGCTCTATAATAGAGCCTCTGCATATTTCAGCAGCCTGTGTTATATGTACTGAGACGCTGCGCTTCCTCGGACTGGTGACCATTAAATTATGCATGCGGATCTTCTGAACTGGGAGGCTGAAGAGAGACGCAATTAAAGAGTATAAATTATAATAATTTTATATTACTGTATGAATCTGTCTGTAGATTATAGAGTAGATACACTGATCAGCCATAACATTAAAAACACTGACAGTCACGTAAAGGACGGTGGTTATTTGGTTTGCCTTTGTTTATGATGCTAGGTGGTTGACATGTCATTGCTAGGTGGTCAATGTAGTTGCTGTGGTGTTGCTGAGTGGTTGATGTAGTTTTGCTAGGTGCTTGATGTAGTATTGCTGAGTGGTTGATGTAGTGTTGCTAGGTGGTTGATGTATTGTTGCTAGGTGGTCGATGTGGTATTCCATATGGTTGCTGTGGTGTTGCTAAATGATTGGTGCATTGTTGCTGGGTGGTCGATATGCTGTTCCAGGTGGTTGCTGTGGTGTTGCTTAGTGTTATGTAGTGTCGCTAGGTGGTTGATGCATGGTTGCTGGGTGGTTGATATGGTATCCCAGGTGGTTGCTGTGGTGTTGCTAAGTGATTGATGTAGCGTTGCTAGGTTGTTGACATGGTGCATGGATTTGGGCCACATTTACCTGCTATGTAAGCGTACCTTTTATTTACGATGCTAGGTGGTTGACATGGTGATGCTAGGTGGTCGATATGGTATTCCAGATGGTTGCTGTGGTGTTGCATGGAGGTTGATATAGCATTTGTTGGATGGTTGACATGGTGTTGCTGAGTGGTTGAGGCAGTGTTGATAGGTGGTTCACATGGTGTTGCTGAGTGGTTGATGTAGTGTTGATAGGTGGTTGACATATTGTTGCTGTGAAGTTGCTAAGTGGTTCATGTATTGTTGTTTGGTGGTCGATATGGCATCCCAGGTGGTTGCTATGGTGTTTCTAGGTGGCTGATGTAGTGTTGCTAGTTGGTCGATGTGGTGTTCCATATGGTTGCTGTGGAGTTGCTAAGTAGTTCATGCATTGTTGCTTGGTGGTTGACATGGTATTCCAGGTGGTTGCTGTGGTGTTTCTAGGAGGTTGATGTTGTGTTGCTAGGTGGTTGACATGGTGTTGCTTGGTGGTCAATATGGTATCCCAGATGGTTGCTGTGGTGTTGCTAAGTGGCTGGTGTAGTATTGCTATGTGGTTGACATGGATTTGGGCCACGTTTACCTGCTGTGTAAGCATACCTTTTATTTACAATGCACAGATGGTTTCTGTGGTGTTACTAAGTGGTTGATTTATTGGTGCTAGGCTGATATGGTATCCCAGGTGGTTGCTGTGGTGTTTTCAAGTGGCTGTTGTCATTGTTATGCTACATGGCCCTCACCTCTACCCCTGACACGTTTTTTTTCTTAACCAAGTAAGAGAACAAACATCCTTTTATACTGTATATGAACTATTAAAATAAAAAAAAGAGTCTTGCTGGTTTTCAGATCTTCTCCGTTTTAATCCTGTAACAGAGTGGGCGTCTCCACAGGGGTCCCTAAGGTGCTCCTGCCCCCTGATCCAATCACAAACACCGCTGCCCTGCACCAGGAGACCCCATCCCTCAGCTGCAGTGTTCGCAGAGCAGCCCAGGCCTCTGTACTGTTCATTAGCTTAGCGCTCAGCGTTCATGATCTAATGTACTGTTCATTAGCTTAGCGCTCGGCGTTCCTGAGCTACTGAACTGTTCCTCTGCTGAATAAATCATACCATCAGAAACATCTACTTCCTCTACAGTTGAGGAAGCGGCGGCTTTAAACCGTTAGAATATTGACTTTCAGAGGAACGAGGCGTGGCTAGCTGTCTGCCTGTATACAATAAACAGAGAAGGTCATGACCTTTCACCTCAGAGAGTGTCAATGACTGAACTCAGAAATGTCAAGAATTCACTCAAAAGTCTGTTTAGACCGAAAACTTAAACCAGTGAGTCAGTGAAGTAATATTTTTACACAGATAATAATAAATAGTTTATCCAATATACAATCCACTACTGTATAGGATATACAATACAATAATACATTTAATAAAATGTCCAGAAAAAATTATTGTTGATCAAATGCATTTTGTAGGCTGTAGTTGCTGTGGTATTCCTGGTGTGTTTCTTTATTTTTATTTATTTTTCACCAGTTGCTATGCTGCTGCTAAGTGGTCTTGGTGGTCAGTATGGCATCCCAGGTGGTTGCTGTGGTTTTTCTAAATGCTTAATAGAGCCTTGCTAGGTGGTCGGTATGCAATCCCAGGTGGTTGCTGTGATGTTTCTAAATGGTTAATGTAGTGTTGCTATGTAGTCTGTATGGTATCCCAGATGGTTGCTGCGGAGTTTCTAAGTGGTTGACGTTGTATTTCTATGTGGTCGATATGGTTTCCCAGGTGGTTGCTATGGTGTTGTTAGTGTAGTGTTGCTATATGGTCAGTATGCTATCCCAGGTGGTTGCCGGGGTGTCGCTAGATAGCTGGCACTGTGTTGCTAGGTGGTTGATATTGTATTTGAGGTGCTTTCTTTGGTGTTGCTGAGTCGTTGATGTAGTGTTGCTATGATAGAATGACGAGAAACGCCTCTTGACTTGACTTGGTCGATGTGATATTCCAGGTGGTTGTTGTGGTGTTGCCAGGTAGGTTGATGTAGCGTTGCTAGGTGGTCAATATGGTATGCCAGGTGGTTGCTGTGGTGTTGTTAAGTGGTTGTTGTCATGGCACTTGTCTCTACCCATATATAACCTGTTCTTAACCTAGTATACCATATATACAACCCTAAAATACAAAAAAAAAACATATTAACAAATTATAGAGTTATAAAAACATTATTTAAAATGTATATTCTTTCTTTATCTCCAAGTTTTGCCTGTTTGGCTTCCAATATAGTGGAATTGTTACATACATCATTGCTTGATTGATTAATTTGCATGGGTTATATGTCTGCAATTCATCACAGAATGATTTAATTGTATTGATAATATTAATAATATATTAATAGCTATATTACTGAGTAATCTGATTTACTGGAGCAGGCACCAGCAGCCCTATTAATACAGTACTCTGAATAGATTAACATTTATTGAGGCTTTTGCTTTCATCTGCTTCCCTCTGCTGGTCTGATTCAGCACTACATAATAAAAGTCCCTCTCTTTTCACTCTGTAAGGGTTTGTATTGGTTTAATGTGTAAATGTTGCTTTTCATTGGCTTAGAAAGTGTACAATGCCATATAATGAAAGGTGTGAGACACAAACACAAAGGAGAGTATAAATTAATTAATTAATTAAATTAATAAAGGCTGTTTTATTATGTTGTTTGTATTATTTAGAAAATAATCATATTAATTTTAGCATTTTGTTGCAAATTGTAGCTTTGGTATAGACAGTAAACATTTACATTTTAGTGTAAATATTAAAGTGTAGAAGAAAACTACAGACAATAATAAAATATTGGTGTACATACAGCTCTGAAAAAAGAGAGCACTTAAAAATGATGAGTTTCTTTGATTTTACCAAATTAAAAACCTCTGGAATATAATCAAGAGGAAGATGGATGATCACAAACCACCAAACTGAACTGCTTGAATTTTTGCACCAGGAGTAAAGCAGCATAAAGTTATCCAAAAGCAGTGTGTAAGACTGGTGGAGGAGAACATGATGCCAAGATGCATGATTAAAAATTGTGATTAAAAACCACCAGGGTTATTCCACCAAATATTGATTTCTGAACTCTTAGAACTTTATGAATATGAACTTGTTTTTTTCTTTGCATTATTTGAGGTCTAAAAGCTCTGCATCTTTTTTTTGTTATTTCAGACATTTCTCATTTTCTGTAAATAAATGCTCTAAATGAGAATATTTTTATTTGTAATTTGGGAGAAATTTTGTCTGTAGTTTATAGAATAAAACAACAATGTTCATTTTACTCAAATATAAACCTATAAATTGTAAAATCAGAGAAACTGATTCAGAAACTGAAGTGCTCTCTTAATTTTTTACAGGGCTGTATATGTGTGTGTAGTGCTGATTCAGGACACTGGGTGGCGATGTCCTGTGTATTTAAGTGCTGTATGTTATTTAGTGGTTCATTCAAAGGTCTTTATAGTCTGGGTTTGGTGTGAAATTGTAGAGAATATATATAGAATATTATATATTTATATTATATATTTATTACTGAACCATATAAAACATATAGTCGTTTTTAGCCGTTATGTGTCTGAGATGTGATTTGAGGTTAAAAATGGTTAAAAAATATAATTTACTTTATGATTTATTCCTCGTATTTCACACTTCCCTTCACCTTCATTGCATTAATTCAAGTTATGTATTCAGATGTATTCAAATTAATAAGTCATAAAAGGCCTTGTGTTTATACATGTATACATTTATTTTTCGTATAATTTATTTATTTATTGTAACATTTTTTATGAGGTGTTGCTAGGTGGTTGATATGATATGCCAGGTGGTTACTGTGGTGGTGTTAAAAATGTATATATATAAAAATAAATAAGCTGTTGGTAAGTCAATAAATAAATGTATAAAAATGGAGGTGAGGGCCATGCAACATGACAGTTGTGCTCTCTCAGGGCTCTGGCAGCTGATGGCAAGCTACATGACTGGGATTCGAACCAGCGACTTTTTTAGTGGCCTAGGTTTCTGGCAATACACAGCCCTAATGTATCGTTTAATATGTAACATATTATAATATAATATTGGCTTTATTAATAAGAATGATAATCTACATTTTTATATTTAAAAAGTTCAGTTATAATCAACATTTTACGACAAATAATGAGCGAATAAAGGAATCGTGACCTGAAATAAACTCGCTATGGTTCCTGGTCGTGATTTCAGTGTTTCCAGCTTCTCCTCCCCCTGCTGTCCACCGTCTCTCATTAGCGCTTTGCTAATACAACGTCCTGCTGAGGGCTTCCCTTCCACACTGCCACAGAAACCGCCGGAACATGCCAGCCGGTGCCAGCCTGTGCCAACCCTCGCCAGCTTCCGTCATATTCCGTCATCTAACATCAGGGGGTTCTCTCTCTCCATCATCATACAAATTATTATTTTTTTTATTTCTACATAGTAAATGAATACTGAAGTGATCCAGACTATGAAGGAACACATAAGGAATCATGTAGCAACCTAAAATTACTGTTAAACAAACAAAAAAAAAAATACTCTGTGAAGAAGCATTAGGTGCTTCCGTTTTTTGGGTCGGTCCTGATGAGTGCCAGTTTCATCATTGTAATATTTTTGATCGTCTTTGCCCTTTTTGTGGTTTCTGAGGCTGGTAACTCTTGATGACCTTATCCTGTGCAACCGAGGTAACTCTCGCTCTTACTTTCCTAGGACGGTCCTGATGAGTGCCAGTTTCATCATTAGAAATGTGACTGCACTTGAAATGCTTCTTTTCGAATTCACTTTCGAATTGTTACCTGTAATTCTACCTCTTCACTACTTTACTTTAACTGATGCTCTCAAACACTTTATTAAGAGACAAGAAATTCAAGTAATTAACTCTTGACGAGTTCAGCACAGCTGTTAACTGAAAGCCTGAATTCCAGGAGACTCTACCTCATAAAGCTGACTAAGAAAATCTAGCAGAGATGTGCAAAGCAAAACAGTCTCTATTTAAGTAATCTGAAACAGGGACTTTATTTTAACGCCCAACATGGCGGATTAGCCATAATGGCTAATGGTTAACTGGTGATGCTATATCTGTGCTTTGATTTGATATGTGAATTAGGGCTTTATTTCTCTCCGGTCTTTAGCTATTGACTTTAAAACACCGGACTGCAGCTAGCGGTACAGTGCTAGCTTACAGTCTAACTCAGCAGTATGGATTGGAGAGTGTTAGCTTGGATGCTAACTGTTTTGTGAGATGAGTTAATTGCTCAGTTTTATATGATACAATGCAATGTCTGTATGTTTAGTTGTGAGCTGAAGTTACGTGTTACGATTCGTACGATCGCTCCAGTTGCCATGGAAATAGCGCGGGGCTGAAATAAGGCTAATTATATCCGTGCAGACTCGTAGTTTTTAGCGTAGTGAAGTATGTCAGAAGCCGCTGAGCTGCCGGGCCGCTAGCCGCGAGCGCCGCGATGCTGTTTGGCCGGGACTCGGGCTGCCGTGCCGCGGCCGTGCCTCTGAGTGACGCACCCATGTGAGTGGGGCAGCGGGATCTGAGTCACGGTTTGATAGTGAAGCGGTCGGACAGCTGAAGCGATGCAAAAACGAGGGAATTGGTGCAAAGAGTACAGCTGGCAGCGGGAGCAGTGTAACGACGTGACCTCATTCTTTAAAGGGCCCATAGCACAGAAAACCTAGCTCTGTTAATCGTATGGAGATACTATATAAGATAAGATAAGTGATAAGTGATCTATAGTTTATTTATTAAAGAAAACCGTCCAAATCAATCTTTACTGATAACTGGTGACGAGTCTTTCTCATCTCTGTGGAGGAATTTAGTTCCACTCTTCTTTACAGAATTGTTTTAATTCAGACACATTGGAGGATTTCATTTTCCAGCATAAAGGTCCTGTTTAAGATCATCCACAGCATCTCAATCATCCAGACTTTAACTAGACCCTCTTCCAAAACCTTCATTTAGTTTAGTTTTTAAGCCATTCAGTGGTTTTAGGCTTGTTTGTGTGCTTTGGGTCATTGTCCTGCTGCAGAACCCAAGTACACCTGAGCTTGAGGCCATATATATATATATATATATATATATATATATATATATATATATATATATGGTTCAGGAAAATGAGGTTCTTAAGAATGACAGCCACATCAAAGGGTCACAGCCAGGCCGACCAATCACCTTTCAGCATCTTTCCCTCTCGCTTTATTGGTTGCTCCCTGATCACTCCTCCTGTCTTTATCTCTTCCGCTCTCTCTCTGTGTCTCTCTCTTTATATATCTTTTTCTTTGTCTCCATCTCTTTATCTTACTCTCTATATCTCTCTCACTCTCTATATCTCTGTATCTCTATATATATCTGTCACTCTCTCTCTGTCTCTCTGTTTCTCTTTGTCTCTCTCTCTCTCTCTCTCTCTCTCTCTCTCTTGTGCTCTCTCGTTCATGTTATCATGCTGGACTTCACTCCATTGTTCCTGCTCTCCCTCTCAGAACACTTCCCACCCTCAGGATACTCTTTCTTTACCTCTCTCTCTCTCTCTCTCTCGCGCTCTCTCTCTCTCTCTGGAGTCTGAGTTTTACACTTAAACACCCCCTCATGCTGGTGACGTAAAGCACCCACATTGATGAAGGAGAGAGAAAGAGAGAGAGAGAGAGAGAGAGAGAGGGGTAGAGAAAGAAACAAGGGAGAGCATTTGAATGAAAGATAGAAAGAGAGGGAGTGAGAAAGACATGATAGAATAGAAGTAAAATAGAGATACATTAAGGAGAAAGATAGAATGTGGGAGGGATAGAGATTGAATGGAGAGAGAGAGAGAGGCTGAAATTGAATAAAAGATTGAGAGAGATACTGAAGAATAAAAAAGTGACTCAGTGAAAAAGACTAAAAAATAAGATACTAAAAGTAAAAAGGAATAAAATATAGGATAAATATAAAATAAGGAAAAATATTTTAGAATAGATTTTGTGGAATAGAAATAGGAGACTAGAATGGAATTGAGATTAGAAAATAATTGAGACACAAATACAATAGAATCATAAGAATAGAATAGAATATAGATATACTAAAATAGAATTGAGAGGGAAAGGGAGACAAAAGAAGAAATTTGCCGGACACTCCAATAGAACTGAAAGAGACATTTGAATAGAATTGAGAGAGACACGAGAATAGGAATTAGAAATACACAAATACAATAGAAAGATAGTAGAATATAATAGAATGACTCTAGAATATATCTGAGAGAAACAGACTTTAAAATAGATTTGAGAAAGATGGATACAATAGAAGAGATTTGAGAGGGACATTCAAATAGAACTGATAGAGAGACACTAGAATAGAATTGAGAGAGATACACTGGACTAGAATTGAGAGACACTAGAATGGAATTGAGAGACAGGATAGAATTGAGAAAGACTCTAGAATAGAATTGAGAGAGGCACTCATATAAAAATGAGATTAAGGGACACTAGAGCGTAGAGTAAAAAATTGAGTAGAAAATATTTGAGGGACACTAGAATTTAATAAAAATTAGTAGAATATAATAGAGACACTAGAATAGAATTGGGAGAGACAGTAAAATAGAATAAAAAGGTAGATATAATAGAGACATTACAATAGAATTGAGGGAGAGAGAGAATAGAACAGTAGAAAGACATGATAACATAATAGAGACACTAGAATAGAATTGAGAGAGAGAGATTAGAATATAATAGAGAAACTAGAATAGAATTGGGAGAGACAGTAGAATAGAATAGAAAGATGATAGATATAATAGACATTACAATAGAATTGAGGGAGAGAGAGAATAGAATATAATAGAAAGACAGGAGAATATATTAGAGACACTAGAATAGAATTGAGAGAGAGACATTAGAATATAATAGATACACTAAAATAGAAAGGAGAGACTGAAAGCGCAAGAGCGAAAGGGGCTGAAGGGCAAAGAGAGAGAGAGAGAGAGAGAGAGAGAGAGAGATTGTCTCTCTGGCTTTCTCTCCCTGATCCAATCTCGCTCGCCCCTGTTCATCTGTGACTGTGTGCCCATGTGATAAACCCCTCTCTCTCTCTCTCTCTCTCTCTCTCTCTCTCTCTCAGCCTCCCTCCCTCTCTCGTTCTTCTTCCCTCGTTCCCTCGTTCACCCCATCCCTGTGCTCTGTTTCTCTTTCTGTGTGCGCTCGCCATCTCTCCGTCTCTCCTGGGGAAACGAGCCAGTTGATAAGGGTGGTCCTCTCTCTCTCGCGCGCACGCTTTCTCGTCTCTCTCTCCGTCTCGCTCTCTCTCTCTCTCTCTCTCTCCCTCTCTCTCTCACACACACACACACACACACATTCACACTCTGTCTGAGCTCAGAGCTCGGCTCAGCACACGCAGCATGGCTCCCATGGGGCCTCACTGTAAACACCTCCGCCGTGACGGTGGACGGCCGTGAGAAAGCGCGAGAGCGAGACGTACGGAAAGACTTACGGAGAGACGTATGGAATTACGTACGAGAAGGGAAGCGACCCAGCACACTTGATCACTTCTAGGAAGTAAAAGAAGAGACAGAAGAGGAGGACAACCAGAAGACCTGAAGAGAAGAGAGAGGGAAAGCGAGAGCGCGCGAGAGACAGATAGACAGAGCGAGAGAGTGGACGGACGGGAGGAACGCTCGCTGGATGAGGGAAGCAGTCTGGCTGGCCCAATGGAGTGAGGCTGAATGGAATGAGGGTGGATGGTGCGGGCGAGCAGCAGCAGCAGTGGAGGTGCGGGAGGAGGCGGAGACGGTGGTGGAGGAGGAGGTGGAGGAGGAGGTGCGGGAGGAGGTGGAGGCCGGCGGGGCAGGAGCCGGCAGCGTGGCTCCAGGAGGAGGGCGTCTGGCTCCTCGGTGGCCGAGCGCCTCAGCTGCCCCCGCGGAGAGAAAATGTCGCCCAGCATCAAAAAGCTGGACTGCTTCTCGCCCATGCTGTGCCACTGCAAGGTGGCGTGCACCAACAGCACCATCTCCCTCATGTTCGGATGCAAGGTGGGTGGGAGAGAGACCCCCTGTGGCCCCTGTCACTCTGCCCGCCTGAGCAGGTGGGATTGTTCTGGTTGGATGGTTGGGGAAGGTTTGTGTTATTAGTCTTCAGTCAGAGTTTTACTTTTAGAATTAGAAGTTGTGGAGAACTTCAGTTTTGAGGAACATGGTGGTCTACAGTGGGTAAATACATGTTTGGCTAGGGTATAGAGAACCCATGTCCATCCTTTCCCCCTTTCAGCCCCTACCCCTAGAGTTTGGGCTTTTAGTGTTTTGTACTTTTAGAATTAGAAGTTGTGGAGAACTTCAGTTTTGAGGAACATGGTGGTCTACAGTGGGTAAATACATGTTTAGTTATGGTATAGAGACCCCATGTCCATCCTTTCCCCCGGTCACTCCCTATCCCTAGAGTTTTGGCTTTTAGTGTTTTATACTTTTAGAATTAGAAGTAGAGGAGAACCCTAATTTTAAGAAACAGTCAGTCTTCAGTCAGTGTTTAACTTTTAGAATTAGAAGTTGTGGAGAACCTCGTGTTTGAGGAAGGTTTAGGTGCATGTTTAGGTGCAAAGGGTATGGTATAGAAACCGTGTGTCCATCCTTGCCCTATCACCCTCTAATCTGGTGGGATTGTTCTGGTTGGGTGATAGGTAAGTCTTCTACTTTTGTCTTCTACTTTTAAAATTAATAGTTGTCTGACTTTAATTTTAAGAAAGACTGTGACCTACAGTGGGTACATACATTTTGGAAACATGTAATGTGAGTGGAGAGATCCCCCCAAGCATTAGCAATGAGACTGTTCTGGTGTTTTCCCTGTTGAGGCCTGTTATTCAATTTGTTTGTTTGTTTGTCTGGTTGTCGTAGGTAGGTGACAGACTTGAAAGACAGCTTAGCGTCTCCCTCTGGGAGCAGTAAATGAAGTGCTAACAGCTAACACCACTCTCTCTCCCAGACTGCTGAGAGGAAAGTCAATCAGGAGGAGGAGGAGGAGGAGGGGGAGGGGCTTCAGAGATGCTCTTCTATTAGAAGACACTCAATTTCCTAATTATTACAGCACAACATTGATATGCATCGCTGCCATGCAGAAACATTGTATCACGATTTTTAACTTTTTTTTCTTTATAATGATTCCTAAAGCCATAATGTATTGACCAATAGAAAACTCTAAAATTATTAGTGCATCTCAAAGAATTAGAATAGCATTGAAAAGTTACTTTATTTCAGTAATTCAGTTCAAAATATGAAACTCATATATTATATAGATGTATTACACATTTGTGGCTGTTGTGGTATCGTTAAGTATTTGCTGTGGTATCCAAGGGGGTTGCCAAGTGGTTACTAATTACTCACTATGGTGTGGCTGTTGTGGTATCGTTGAGTGGTTGTTTTGGTATTTTAGAGGGTCGCCAAGTGGTTACTAAATGGTCACCCATGTGGCTTTTGTGGTATCGTTGAGTGGTTGCTGTGGTGTCATAGATGGTCGCCAAATGGTTTCTAATTAATCGCTATGGTGTGGCTGCCGTGGTATCATTGAGTGGTTTCTGTGGTATCTCAGATGGTCGCCAAGTGGTTACTAATTAGTCAGCCATGTGGCTTTTGTGGTATTGTTGAGTAGTTGCTGTGGTGTCATAGATGGTCGCCAAGTGGTTACTAAATGGTCGCCCATGTGGCTTTTCTGGTATCGTTGAGTGGTTGCTGCGGTGTCACAAAGGGTTGCCAAATGGTTTCTAATTAATCGCTATGGTGTGGCTGCCGTGGTATCGTTGAGTGATTTCTGAGCTTTCCCAGAGGGTCGCCAAGTGGTTACTAATGGTCGCCCATGTGGCTGATGTGGTATCGTTGAGTGGTTGCTGCAGTGTCACAAAGGGTTGCCAAATGGTTTTTAATTAATCGATATGGTGTGGCTGCCGTGGTATCATTGAGTGATTTCTGAGCTTTCCAGAGGGTTGCCAAGCGGTTACTAATGGTCGCCCATGTGGCTGATGTGGTATCGTTGGGTGATTGCTGTGGTATCCTATAGAGGTGTGCCAAAAAATCGATTCACATAAGAATCTTGATTCTCATTTACTACGATTCAGAATCGATTTAAAATGTCCCAAAATCGATTCTGAGGGGCGGGTTTTAGACTGATTTTGGGCTGGGTATTTTTGTTGGACCTGGCAACCCTGGGGATAGCGCTTGTCCTTTCAAACGGAGATCTTCCAGACACACACAGAGCGTAGGTGTTTGAGAATCACCGGTAAGATGGCAGAACAAGCACTATATTACATTAGATTAACGTGTAGTTTCAATGTTTTATGGCAGAATGCTTCATAACAAGCATAAAAAAGATCGCTAGTAGTTAGTTTCAGTAACTGTTAGCTAGCTAACTAGCTAACTTTCCAGTTCCACCTTAAATAACGCTACAGGTGGCAGCGGGCTGCAGCATTTAAGGCGGAACGGAAAAATACAATAAGCTAATCAGAGCTAATTTCAGCTCCTCATCACAGAGGAATTAAGGAATGGACCATATGAATTAATTTCTCCACCTCCTGCCCCCTTTCTGAAGAAATACAACGACCTTAAATTAACTAGTTAATCAGCAGCTGCTCCTGAACTTTAGCGCTCCACTGCTATCATCACATCAGCCCAGCAGCGTCACCTACACACCACAGCTAGTAGCCTGGTAATAAAGCAGTGTTATTTATTATTTATTTATTGTTCATTAACGTCATTGTGATATCCCAGTGATTCCTCTGTCACTGAGGACCCACATTCCTGCACATTTTATTGTTTTTGTAACACATTACCTGCTCCAGGACCAGTGTATATTATGGAGGGTTTTTTTTCAATAAGATTCATAAGCCAGAAGCAGAAATTTTTATAATTCAAATCGTTTTGAATCAAAAATCGATTTTGAATCGAATCGTGGCCCCCAAAATCGGAATCGAATCGAATCGTGAGATAGTAAACGATTCCCACCCCTAGTATCCTAGAGGGTTGCCAAGTGGTTACAAATTAGTTTCTATGGTTTGGCTGTTGTGGTATTGTTGAGTGATTACTGTGGCATCACAGAGGGTCACCAAGTGGCTACTAGTGTTACACTATGGTATGGCTGTTGCGGTATCGCTGAGTGATTGCTGTGGTATCTGAATTGGTTGATTTATTTGCTTGTAGCCGCCCGCACCGCCTGGTTGCATGCAGAAACGCAGGGATTGTGTGGATTCTCATTCTCCGAAGCTTTAATCAGCCCTGTTCTGATCTGAGCCGGACTGTAGTTAACACTCTGTGCTCTGCACTAATCACTCTCTCAGCCTGAGTTCAGATTGCACACGGGTGAGGGGGGGGGGGAGGGAAAGCTGGCAGCTGTAATGAGAGTGTGTCACAGCAACACGTCAGCTTGGGCATCACCGGCGTAACCCAGGAATTATCCCTGTTATTATTGTTATTGTGTTTATGTGACATTGACATATCACGAGTCATGTGTCCCATGACTTTTGCCATGTCAAGTGGTAGCTAAAGAAAGCTGCACTGCACTGCACTGTGCTGTGGGATGGGTGTGAGGTCTCCTGCATTGAATGGAGATTTGATTCACTTATCTGTTTGCATGGACAGTGTAAACTAAGTATAATACAACAGTTGGGGCTTGTGCCAACGCCCCGGATGCCAGTTATAATATGGGAATCGGCCCTAGCCGCTTGCGCCAACATCCCGGCTGCCACGTATAAGATGACAGTTAGTCCAAACCCCTTGTGCCAACACCCAGGTTGCTAAGTAGAATATGGGAATGGGCCCAAGTTGCTTGTGCCAGCACCCCCCTCTGCCAAGTACAATACAACAGTTCGTGCTAGCCACTTGTGCCAACACCCCGTCTGCCAGGTGTAATATGGGAATTGGCCCAAGTTGCTTGTGCCAACACCCCGCCTGCCAGGTATAATTTGGGATTTGACCCTATCGCTTGTGTCAACACCCCGTCTGCCAGGTATAATTTGGGATTCGACCCTATCGCTTGTGTCAACACCTCGTCTGCCAGGTATAATTTGGGATTCGACCCTATCGCTTGTGTCAACACCCCGTCTGCCAGGTATAATATGGGAATTGGCCCAAGTCGCTTGTGTCAACACCCCGTCTGCCAGGTATAATTTGGGATTTGGCCCTATAGTCGCTTGTATTCAACACCCAGATTGCAGAGTAGAATGTGGAAATTGACCCAAGCCACTTGTGTCGACACGCAGGTTGCCAAGTGTACTGCTTGTGCCAACACCCTAGTTGCTGAATTGAATGTGGGAATTGTCCCAAGCCACATGTGCCAAAACCACAGCTGCCAGGTATAATATGGGAATCAGCCCAAGTAGCTTGTGCTAATGCACTGGTTGCCGAGTAGAATATGGAAATTGGCCCAAACCACTGGTGACAAATATACTGCATGTGCAACCACCCTGGTTGCCAAGCAGAAAATGGGAATTGGCCTAAGTCGCTTGTGCCAACACCCTAGTTGTCAAGTGTAATGTATGTGCCACTACCCAGGTTTCTGAGTAGAATATGGGAATTGGCCCAAGCCAATTGTTGAAACACCCAGGTCGCCAAGTTTACTACATGTGCAACCACCCAGGTTGCCGAGTAGAATATGGGAATTAGCCCTAGCCGCTCGTGCCTACATCCCAGTTACTGAGTAGAATATGGGATTGGACCCAAGCCAATTGTTGAAACACCCAGGTTTCCAAGTATACTAGTAGAATATGGGAATACTAGTAAAATTCTAGGAGTCGAATATGAGAATTGGCCCAAGTCACCTGTGCCAGCACACTGGTTTCCAGGTATAATAAGAGAATTGACCCATGCCACTTGTGCGAACACCCAGGTTGCCAAGTATGCTGCATATATTTATCAATCATGTATTTATTATATTTTTATTTTTATGATTTTTCTATTAAATGTCCCATGTCTGTAGTTCCTCCCTCATGTTACATTCAGATACTTACCTTCATTACAGGCCAGATGAGCAGATGATAAACAGACCAGCTGAACAAATCCATGGGATTGATCTGTAATGAAGGCAGATGTCCATTATTAGATTGGTCAGAGCTCTGCTCAGCCTATAGGAGACCCCGGTTGGCCCCGTGTCTGATTAGTGTGTGCTGTGTAACGTATGTTCGCCTGTACCATGTTAACCATGGCGTTATCCACGTGATTCCTCAGATGCTCTGGCTGTGCGCTGGATTTCAGCTCCTGTATTTTCCCTCAGTAATCTTTAGATACTGAGATCCTCAGAACACTGAGTCTGCTTCAGTTTCTCACAACTAATGCCTGAATCATGCAAAACAGACATGAAGCAGCGATGCTATATGCTAATGTAAACATGCTACGCTACAGGTCATGGGACAGGAACAAGTACTGTGTCCCATGACTTTTGGCGTGTCACATGGAGGATACAGGACACTGCATGATTCTGGCCCAAATGCTGGTTCACATCTCAACCTAGTGCTTCATGGGGCAAAACTCCGGTTGCTGAGTATAATATGGGAATCGGCCCGTGCCACATCTGTCATCACCCTGGTTTGCAGGTATAATATGAGAATCAGCCCATGCAGTTTATGTCAACACCCTGGTTGCTGAGTATAATACGCCAATCTGTCTAAGCCTCTTCTTCCGACACTCTGGTTGCCTAGTGTAATATGGCAATTGGCCAGAGCTGCATGCACCAAAACCTTGATTGCTGAGTATAATATGAGTGTTTGGTCCAAAATGCCCCTGTTGCAGAGTATAATACGTGAAAACTGTCCAAACCACTTGTGCCAACACCTCGGTTGGAAAGTGTAATATGGGAGTTTGCCCGAGACTTCTGTACCAGTGCCCCGGTTGCAAAGTATAGTACTGGAATTGGCACAAGCCTCTTGTGACAACACCCGGTTTCCAAGTGTAGACCATAAATCTCAGCCGATGGACCAAATGCTGGATTCACATCTGGGCCAAGTGCTGCATGGGGCAAAACTCTGGTTGCTGAGTATAATATGGGAATCGGCCCATGCCACGGCTGCCATCACCCTGGTTTGCAGGTATGAGAATCAGCCCATGCAGCTTGTGCCAACACCCTGGTTGCTGAGTATAATACGCCAATCTGTTTTGCCGACACTCTGGTTGCCTAGTATAATATGGCAATTGGCCTGAGGTCATCTAAGATGCTTGTACAAACACCCCAGTTGCAGAGTATAATACGACAATCTGTCCAAACCACTTGTGCCAACACCCCGGTTGCCAAGTGTAATATGGGAGTTGGCCCAAGCCACTTGTGCTCACACAGTTGCTGTCCAAGCTGCTTTTGCCGACACTCTAGTTGCCGAGTGTAATATGGCAATTGGCCTGAGCTGCGTGCACCAAAACCCTTGTTGCTCAGTATAATGCAACAGTTGGTCCGAGATGCTTGTGCCAAAACTCTGGTTGCCGAGTATAATATGGCAGTTGACCAGACACTCTTGTGCGAGCATCTCGGTTGCAAAGTATTATACAGAAAATCTCAGCCGATTGGGATTATTAATAAACACTGAAGCTGGATAGCACCTCCTCGCACCTTTAGATGCCATAGAGGTAAGTAACATACAGTATATCTGTCTTAAAAAAGCGGTAAAACAAACAGCGCATTATACTGGTGAATATAAACTGCCCATCCTTTGCCTTTGATGTCATCTATTCATAACTAACGCTTTATTCATCAGGGCTCGGGTCCAGGCGGCAAACGCTGGCTTCAAACCCGGCGACGCTTCTGCTGATTCACTGTTTTCAACAACGAGAGAGCCAAAGACTTTGAAATGAAATTCAATGTCGAACAAGGGCAACTCCAATTTACTGTATTATCCAGCTCCACAAAGAGCGGCGGTTCAGCCGGGCCTGCCGGACCTCACCGCGCCGCTAGCCACCGGTGCTAAAGAGCTCTTTAAATTCACATGGGATTATTTTTACTTGCAAATGTGAGTGAAGTGCTTAGGTTGGAGCGCCGCTCATTCAGCACTGATGGCAGTTCTGGCAGAGCCTCGCTGTTAATCTCAACATTACAACTCATCCCATGTGACTGGACTCCAGCGCCTGGCTGCCGGGCCTTTTGAATTTGGCCCAGATAGTGTGACTTTTGACTGCGTGATTATTTAAATCAAATACGGCTGGATATTTAACATAAAAGCAGTGCTCTGTTTTCTCTTGAACTAAGTACAGATTTCAGGCCTTTAAACATTCATGTTTGTAGGCAGTAAATTGTTTAGGGAGATCTAACAATTTCAACATTTAAAGCAGCATCCAGTGACATTTTATCTTTAAAATAGCCTGAAATAGGAGGAAAAGTGTCTATTATTGCCATTGTTGCCACTCTAGGCTCATTACGTTGCCAGCTGCACTTGGTAACTTTGGTGAAGTTGGCAGGAAAGCACTGTGTAAAATCTCTTAATATTAATCAACCTCCTCAATCCACATAATTCTTTCACTTCTCTTTTACAGAGATGCTTCTGTATCGTTCAGCTTGTCCAGAAATGCATGTGTAATGCTTGTCCTTTCGAATGGCTCAAAGCTTGAATTACACTTTTCTTTTTAGAACTCTAGGGAGAGCTTAGAAGGACTTCTGATAGGGTTCAGACGCAGCCTTGTGCTGATTGACATCACCCTAGGAGTGATGAGGGAAAAGACCCACCCAGAGAGAGCTGGACCACTTGGAGCCCTGATATTACTGTTTTTCAGTTACCAGGTTTTTGAAGTATGCAAAGCATTTGTTTTACAACTATTACAACTGTTACAACATCTCCATCAGCAGCCGGAGCCAGAGAGAGCACAGTTTAGAGCAGGAGTGTCCAAACTTTTTTTGTTGGGGGCCAGAAGGAGAATATATTTGAAGTCATGGGCCAAAGACTCTGTAAAAAAAAAATAATAATAAAAATAATGAAATATACCACTTTAAATAATACTTTTTGCTGCTTACTTTCATTTCCACACCATTTTACTTGACTTACTATCTTTGTCTATTTTTGACAGTGTTGTGTAAACTAAGATTTTTCAAATTGATGTTTCATTTCATGATGTCTCTTAATATTAAACTCCTTAATTACGGCAACTTTAAGACTCATTTGCCCTTTTTCTGCGCTAGAAATGCGCACCCTCTCCGCTTTTAGACTCTTTGGCCCGTTTTTTCTGTGCTAGAAATGCGCACCCTCTCCACTTTTAGACTCTGTGACCCGTTTTTTTCTGCGCTAGAAATGCGCACTCTCTCCGCTTTTAGACTCTTTGGCCCGTTTTTCTGCGCTAGAAATGCGCACCCTCTCCGTTTTTAGACTCTTTGGCCCGTTTTTTCTGCGCTAGAAATGCGCACACTCTCCACTTTTAGACTCTTTGGCCCGTTTTTCTGCGCTAAATCTGCGCACCCTCTCCACTTTTAGACTCTTTGGCCCGTTTTTCTGCGCTAGAAATGCGCACCCTCTCCGCTTTTAGACTCTTGGGCAATTTTTCTGCGTTTCAACTTCACTCTCGCCGATTTTAGACTCTTTGGCACGTTTCTGACACCTAGCGTTCAAACTTTGAATCTCACATTATAAAAACCTGCTTAACAGCGGGCCAACTTTCATTCTATTTCTAAAATACCTCGCGGGCCGCTCCAAAAAAGGAAACGGGCCACAAATGGCCCGCGGGCCGTAGTTTGGACGCCCCTGGCTTAGAAGGACTTGTGCTGATCGACATCACACTGGGAGTGATGAGGGAAAAGACCCACCCAGAGAGAGCTGGACCACTTGGAGCCCCGATGTTGCTGTTTTTCACCAGGTTTTTGAAGTATGCAAAGCATTTGTTTTACAACTATTACAACTGTTACAACATCTCCATCAGCAGCCAGAGCCTGAGAGAGCACAGTTTAGAGCATACAATAGGTGGTGCTTTCCTTCCTCATCTGTTAGCTGATGTATCTGAGCTGGGAATTGATTGGCTGCAGTTGGAAAGGAGGCGGAGTCCGATTTCACATGTATTGCAGGAGGCATGCGCTTGTCCTTTTAATCTGTGCTTTGCTATTGATAGGGGGAATACATATTAATAGGGATTAGGTAATTGCCTATCCAAATTAAGCCGAAAATGGGATTAAATTAGAAATGCAATTACTAAAAAAGAAAAACAGTAAAACAGCCTAATTATATGAACCACAGCCATAAATACCATGAATATTTTTGCATCGACTGGAGAATCCGGCACGAGCTCTAATTAGAAGAATGATTGAATTGCGAGTGTTTGTTTTATTCCTGATTAAACCAAGGGCGAAACATTGTGGTGACAGTGATGTACGAGGCGGTCGGCGCGGCGCATCAGACTGCTGCTCTGGTAAATACTAATTTCTCAGTCGATTGTCCTTTCTCTTAGGACATGCCGACTGGATGCCGGGGCGCTATTTTTAGCAGCTTTAGATAGCGGGAGTTAGCGGCAGCGCTAGTTTCTCTGGCTGTGTTTGGCATGATAATGCAGTGTTTTACCAGCAGCAGAGGCTCACTTCTCCATATAACACCGTATTCCACTTCCAGAGCACTTTGATCAGCTTCGGTGGGGATTCAAGACTTTTAAAGAATATAATTGTAATATATACATAAATATAAACTATAGGGCTGTGCCATATCGTATCGTACGTGAATATTATACCCTGAAATATGGTGCCATATCACTTACCCCTAATTATCACAGGGTATCAAGGTACTACATTTGTAATGTTTTTTTTTTTTGCAAAAAAAAAAAAATCACATTGTTCTCATTTTCCATTATATATTTACTAAAGACAGATTATATCTGTTCAGTATCATTTTTAAGTGCATTATTATTAGTTTTATGAAATTCTGGACATTCACTGACTTGTACTTTTTAATATCTCAGTTAGGGATGTGCCGTATATTATGTGCAATAATAACATTTATTTATTTATTTTTTTCTTGCAGTAGTGTATTCTTGAAATATATATTTTTTTCAATTCAGTGTTTTTGTCATATCGCCAAGAGTGTCGCTATCGCGAAAAATACCATGAAATATTGTGATATTATTTTAGGGCCATATTGCCCCCCCCCTAATATAAACACTATATGTCCAAATTTACCCAACCCAACACTTTACACCCAACTCAACACTTTACCCAACCCAGCACTTTACCCAACCCACTACTTTACTCAACCCAACACTTTACCCAACCCCTCACTTTACCCAACCCCTCACTTTACCCAGCACTTGACTCAACCCACCACTTTACACCCAACCCACTACTTTACCCAACCCAACACTTTACCCAACCTACCACTTTACCCAGCACTTTACCCAACCCACCACTTTACCCAACCCACCACTTTACCCAACCCACCACTTTACTCAACCCAACACTTTACCCAACCCCTCACTTTACCCAGCACTTGACTCAACCCACCACTTTACACCCAACCCACTACTTTACCCAACCCAACACTTTACCCAACCTACCACTTTACCCAGCACTTTACCCAACCCACCACTTTACCCAACCCACCACTTTACCCAACCCACCACTTTACCCAACCCACCACTTTACCCAGCACTTTGCCTGACCCAGCACTTTGCCCAACCCAACACTTTACTCAACCCATCGTTTTACCTAACCCCTGGCTTTACCCAAACCCAACACTTTACCCCCAACCCACTACTTTACTCAACTCAATACATTACTCAACCCATCACTTTATAATCCCACCACTTTATCCGACCTAGCACTCTATCCAACCCACCACTTTACTCAACCCTTCACTTTACTATACCCATCGCTTTACCCAACCCACCACTTTACCCAACCCAACACTTTAACCAAACCCAGCACTTTACCCAGCCTAAAACTTTACTTAACCCTCCACTTTACCCAACCCATCACTTTACTCAACCCAACACTTTACTTAATGCAGCCCACCACTTTACTCAACCAAACACTTAACCAAACCCAGCACTTACCCAGCCCTAAACTTTACTTAACCACCCACTTTACTCAACCCATCACTTTACTCAACCCATCACTTTACTCAACCCACCACTTTACTTAATGCAGCCCATCACTTTACTCAACCCACCACTTTACTCAACCCATCACTTTACTCAACCCATCACTTTACTCAACCAATCACTTTACTCAACCCACCACTTTACTTAATGCAGCCCATCACTTTACTCAACCCACCACTTTACTCAACCCATCACTTTACTCAACCCATCACTTTACTCAACCCACCACTTTACTTAATGCAGCCCATCACTTTACTCAACCCACCACTTTCCACCCAACCCAACACTTTACCCAACCCTTTTTTTCTCAAATACCAGCACTATCAATGACTGCAGCAAGCTCATGCATCTCCATGTTAGCATTTGAATCTCCTAGTTAATGCAAGTCAGCAGTCGTGTTGTGTGTGTCCATAATTGGTAAAAATTCTATAAAAATCAGTAAAAACAGTGATGTAGTTAAATATATCTGGTCTGTTTATAATCTGCTTTATATTTTAAAAGTCCTGTGTTGTATCTGAGGCTTCAGTAGAAGAGCCGGAGCTCCGGTTCCGGTTCTTGTTGGATGCTGCTGTTCTGGGCAGGTCAGTTTGGAGGGTGTGGGCAGAGAGATTTTACTGAATCAGGTCCAGCTCTTAATGGTGCGGGAGCAGGTGGCATCTCATTAATTTAATTCAGGTTTAATTCTCTCTCTTGGCACTCGTGATTTCTGGGTTTTAGGTCCACGTGACTGAACTGAGCTTATGATTTTAAATCAGCTGCTGAATCATGTGCTCAGTTACGTTATGCAGACAGAGTGCTGTTTTAGATTTAATAAAGCAGGTATGAGGGTTTTAATTACATTTATATGTTTATTTTAGTGTATATTGTCACACCTTAAATCCAGTGGATACAAATCCCAAGAAGACTTGTTACATTTCATATGTAACTCACTAACTAATCATGGACATTTATCACGATCATCATCACCTGAATACTGATCTGTTTCATCTGTTACCCTTTGCTTATTTAGCCCTGTCTTTGCGAAGTATTGCCAACCTGCAGCCTGTGTTGGGATCTCCAGTTGCTGGGTTGTTTGGTTGTGTTTGCTTTTGAACCGGTTTTGTTTCATGGTATTTGAATCTGGATTGCCCTTTAGGGGTGGGCAATATTATATTGTATACAATATATCGTGACACAGAAATCATGATATATCATGATATTAAAAATCCATATCGTGATAATAGGGCTGTTCTGTCTTAAAAGTAGTCTATTATTTACTGTGAAGCTTTTAGTGTATTTATTGTATAATTGTTTTAGTTTGCAGTTTATATGCATGCACTAAATATTCTGCAATATTATTTGCTGCATTATATTATTTTATGCTGTATTATTTATTTTGCCACATTATGATTATTCTGTTATACTATTATACTATATTCCTGAAATTAATTAATTATTTTAGTTTTCCTATATCGCCAAGTATATCGTTATCGCAAAAATACCCTGAAATATCGTGATATTATTTTAGAGCCATATCGCCCACCCCTATTGCCCATGTTTGTTCTGTTTGCTGCTGTTTCTCCCTTTCGCTCTCTCACTCACTCCGTCTCTCCCTCATTCCCTCTCTCACACTCGTGCTGTCTCTCTATCTCTTGCTTTCACTCGCACTGTCTCTCACTCACACTCACACTCACACTCTCTCCCTCTTTCTCACTCTGTCTGTCTCTCTATCTCTTGCTCTTTCTCACTCGCTCTGACTCTCGCTATCTCACACTCATGCTGTCTCTCCTTCACTCACTCTCCCTCACACTCGCTCTCTCTATCCTTCACTCACTCTCTTTCACACTTGCTGTCTCTACCTCTCTTGCTCTCACTCTCTGTCACTCACTCTCTTTCACACTTGCGATGTCTCTCTCACTCGCTCTGTCTCTCTCTCACTCTTACACTCTTGCTGTCTCTTGCTTACTCTCTTACTGGCGCTCTCTCTCTCTCTCTCTCTCCCCCTCCCTTACTTGCTCTGTCTCTCTCCCTCACTTGCTCTCTCACTCATGCTGTCTCTCTCCCCCTCTCACTCGCTCTCTCTCTCACTCACTCACTCGCTCGCTCGCTCTCTCTCTTTCACTTGCTCTCTCACACTCTTGCTGTCTATTGCTTACTCTCTCACACTTGTGCTGTCTCCCTCTCACTCGCGCTCTCTCTCTCTCTCTCTCTCACTCACTCACTCGCTCTCTCTCCCTCACTTTTTCACTCTCACACTCTTGCTGTCTCTTGCTTACTCTCTCACACTCGTGCTGTCTCTCTCCCTCTCACTCGCTCTCTCTCTCTCACTCACTCACTCACTCGCTCTCTCTCACTCACTCACTCGCTCTCTCTCTCCCACTCACTCGCTCTCTCTCTCTCTCTCACTCACTCACTCGCTCTCTCTCACTCACTCACTCGCTCTCTCTCTTTCACTCACTCACTCTCTCTCCCACACTCTTTCACTCTCACACTCTTGCTGTCTCTTGCTTACTCTCTCACATTCGTGCTGTCTCTCTCTCCCTCTTACTCGCTCTCTCTCTCACTTGATCTCTACAGGAAGGCTGTGTTTGGTATGTGGGTGCGGTTGAGCGTGATAGTATCAGGTGTGGTACAGGAAGGCTGTGTTTGGAATGTGTTGGGGATGAGTGTGGCAGTGTCAGGTGTGGTACAGGAAGGCTGTGTTTGGTATGTGTTGGGGTTGAGTGTGGTAGTATCAGGTGTGGTACAGGAAGGCTGTGTTTGGTATGTGTTGGGGATGAGTGTGGCAGTGTCAGGTGTGGTACAGGAAGGGTGTGTTTGGTATGTGTTGGGGATGAGTGTGGTAGTATCAGGTGTGGTACAGGAAGGCTGTGTTTGGTATGTGTTGGGGATGAGTGTGGCAGTGTCAGGTGTGGTACAGGAAGGGTGTGTTTGGTATGTGTGTGGGGATGAATGTGGTAGTATCAGGTGTGGTACAGGAAGGCTGTGTTTGGTATGTGTTGGGGATGAGTGTGGCAGTGTCAGGTGTGGTACAGGAAGGGTGTGTTTGGTATGTGTTGGGGTTGAGTGTGGTAGTTTTAGGTGTGGTACAGGAAGGCTGTGTTTGGTATGTGTTGGGGATGAGTGTGGCAGTGTCAGGTGTGGTACAGGAAGGCTGTGTTTGGTATGTGTTGGGGTTGAGTGTGGTAGTATCAGGTGTGGTACAGGAAGGCTGTGTTTGGTATGTGTTGGGGTTGAGTGTGGCAGTGTCAGGTGTGGTACAGGAAGGCTGTGTTTGGTATGTGTTGGGGTTGAGTGTGGTAGTATCAGGTGTGGTACAGGAAGGCTGTGTTTGGTATGTGTTGGGGATGAGTGTGGCAGTGTCAGGTGTGGTACAGGAAGGGTGTGTTTGGTATGTGTTGGGGATGAGTGTGGTAGTATCAGGTGTGGTACAGGAAGGCTGTGTTTGGTATGTGTTGGGGATGAGTGTGGCAGTGTCAGGTGTGGTACAGGAAGGGTGTGTTTGGTATGTGTTGGGGTTGAGTGTGGTAGTATCAGGTGTGGTACAGGAAGGCTGTGTTTGGTATGTGTTGGGGATGAGTGTGGCAGTGTCAGGTGTGGTACAGGAAGGCTGTGTTTGGTATATGTTGGGGTTGAGTGTGGTAGTATCAGGTGTGGTACAGGAAGGCTGTGTTTGGTATGTGTTGGGGATGAGTGTGGCAGTGTCAGGTGTGGTACAGGAAGGCTGTGTTTGGTATGTGGGTGCGGTTGAGCGTGATAGTATCAGGTGTGGTACAGGAAGGCTGTGTTTGGTATGTGTTGGGGATGAGTGTGGCAGTGTCAGGTGTGGTACAGGAAGGCTGTGTTTGGTATGTGTTGGGGTTGAGTGTGGTAGTATCAGGTGTGGTACAGGAAGGCTGTGTTTGGTATGTGTTGGGGATGAGTGTGGCAGTGTCAGGTGTGGTACAGGAAGGGTGTGTTTGGTATGTGTTGGGGATGAGTGTGGTAGTATCAGGTGTGGTACAGGAAGGCTGTGTTTGGTATGTGTTGGGGATGAGTGTGGCAGTGTCAGGTGTGGTACAGGAAGGGTGTGTTTGGTATGTGTTGGGGTGAGTGTGGTAGTTTTAGGTGTGGTACAGGAAGGCTGTGTTTGGTATGTGTTGGGGATGAGTGTGGCAGTGTCAGGTGTGGTACAGGAAGGCTGTGTTTGGTATGTGTTGGAGTTGAGTGTGGTAGTATCAGGTGTGGTACAGGAAGGCTGTGTTTGGTATGTGTTGGGGTTGAGTGTGGCAGTGTCAGGTGTGGTACAGGAAGGCTGTGTTTGGTATGTGTTGGGGTTGAGTGTGGCAGTGTCAGGTGTGGTACAGGAAGGCTGTGTTTGGTATGTGTTGGGGTTGAGTGTGGCAGTGTCAGGTGTGGTACAGGAAGGCTGTGTTTGGTATGTGTTGGGGTTGAGTGTGGCAGTGTCAGGTGTGGTACAGGAAGGCTGTGTTTGGTATGTGTGTGGGGTTGAGTGTGGCAGTGTCAGGTGTGGTACAGGAAGGCTGGGGATGAATAGTGAGCAGTTTTAGTTAATTCACTGAGGGATGTGACTCAACACCACACGGCGCCGGTTGCCAGGTAATACTCCTCCTCATATGCTGGTCAGGGGAAGATTGAGGTGCCCTGCTCTGTGATGCATTTCCTCCCACCAGCTCAACACACACACATACACACACACACACACACGAGTATGTATGTGTGTATATATATATATGTATGTATGTATATATATATGTATGTATACATATATGTATATATATGTATACATACATATATATATACATATATATACACACACACATACACACAGTGAAACTTTGTGAAACTTTTTCACAAAGGGCTAGATTGGTTTGTATATAATTTCTTTCCCTTAATAAATGAAATCGTCATTTAAAAGTGTTTTTTATATTTACTCAGGTTATACAGTATATAACTTGCAAAAGTATTCAGCCCCCTTAAACTTTTCAACCTTTTGCTTCAAACATAAAGATATGAAATTGTAATATTTTGCAAGTGGGACACAGTCGTGAGGTGAAACAATTTTTTGAATATTTTGAACTTTTTTTTTTGAAATAAAAAACTGAAAAGTGGGGCGTGCAATATTGTTCGTATTATTATTATTATGTTTAAAGCGCAGAGAGCATCACGAAGACCAAGCAACACATTTAAAATATCCAGTAGATTTCGTTCCACTTCACGATTGTTTCCCACTTGTTGTTGATTCTTTACGAAAAAATTACAATTTCATATCTTTACCTTTTGAAGCCTGAAATGTAGCAAAAGTTTCAAAAGTTCAAAGGGGGCCGAATACCTTTGCAAAGTTTGATAATCTGAAAAACTACTTTTTCACGCCACTGTAAGTTCTATACCCACAGAGAACAGCACCTCATGAGTCACCTGCGTGTTGTTTAGAACTGCATATGGGATGTGTTCTGTGATCTCCGCTCTGATTGGTCGGTGTGGAAATAGATCTGCAGAGCGAGGTGAGGAGGCCACTTCAGAGGGCTTGTTGTCAGCTTTAAATAAAGCTGAGTGAATCAGAGCTACCTATAGAGGAAACTTCTCTGTATGCTGAGATCCCTGTTGCCGTGGCAACCGGTGCCATCCCCTGCCCGTACAGGGAAAGACTCATCAGCTATATGGACCTTTACCCGCGCCGGGATATACCACCACACTGCGGCGAGAGGGGGGGGGGGGCATATCGGCACAAATGTTCGAGATATGACATTATAAATGAACAGCGAAGTGATCCAGACTATGAAGGAACACATGACGAATCATGTAGTAACTTAAAATTACTGTTAAACAGACCAAAATACTGTGTTAACTTGTGGTGTCTGAGGCTGGTTCCATCGTTAGAAGGTCATTAGCCATTTTGATGTCCTTTGGCACTTTTATTGTGTAGTACACTTCTATCTACAATCGTCCGATTATGCTGAAACATAACTGGCAATTATCAAAGAATGGGATGTATTTTCAATTTTCCTGTAAATGCCCTTGCAGTTTTGCTCCAACTGTAAATGAGAAAATGAGGTTTTCATGTGGATGGCAAAGACGGAAGCAAGTGCTGCCCAGTACAGTGATTAGCAGAACACTAACAGGATATCCCTCTCAAGAGAAGGTCAATCAGCCCAGTACAGTGAATAACAGCACACTAACAGGATATCCCTCTCAAGAGTAGGTCAATCAGCCCAGTACAGTGAGTAACAGAACATTAACAGGATATCCATCTCAAGAGTAGGTCAATCAGCCCAGTACAGTGAGTAACAGAACATTAACAGGATATCCATCTCAAGAGTAGGTCAATCAGCCCAGTACAGTGAATAACAGCACACTAACAGGATATCCCTCTCAAGAGTAGGTCAATCAGCCCAGTACAGTGAGTAACAGAACATTAACAGGATATCCATCTCAAGAGTAGGTCAATCAGACCAGTACAGTGAATAACAGCACACTAACAGGATATCCCTCTCAAGAGTAGGTCAATCAGCCCAGTACAGTGAGTAACAGAACATTAACAGGATATCCATCTCAAGAGTAGGTCAATTAGCCCAGGACAGTAAGTATTAGAACACTAACAAGATATCCCTCTCAAGAGTACTCTAATCATTTTTCTACATTATAAATGAGTTCTGAAGTGATCCAGACTATAAAGGAACACATAAGGAATCATGTAGCAACCTAAAAGTGTTGAACAAACCATTCTAATACACTAGTATTCTAGTACACGTCTATCTACAATCATCCGATCATGCTGAAACATAACTGGCAATTATCAAAGAATGGGATGAACTTTCAGTTTTGCTACAACTGTAAATGAGAAAATTAGGTTTTCATGTGGATGGCAAAGAGGAAGCATGTGCTGCCCAGTACAGGGAGAATTAGAACACTAACAGGATATCCCTCTCAAGAGTAGATCAATCAAACCAGTACAGTTAGTATTAGAACACTAACAGGATTCCCTCTCAAGAGTACGTCAATCAGCCCAGTACAGTGAGTAACAGGACACTAACAGGATATTCCTCTCAAGAGTAGGTCAATCAGCCCAGTACAATGAGTATTAGAACACAGCAGAACTAACAAACACCACTAACAGCACACTTATTCTATTCTAGTTCAAATCTATTTACAATCAGCCGATCATGCTAAATCAGTCGATTGACCTCTGCATCCCTGTCTCACATGTTCACATGGACAATTCTAGCCAGAAGCCGCCGGTCACCATCATAACCATCCACTGCGCTGCAGTGTCCGATGTGGCTGATGATATAAGCTTTCTATAATGTATTCCTGGTACATAAGTGACACAGTGCAGTGATGCCTGTTAGTCACCGAACATGAATATGTAGTCCAGCGCTGAGCATCTACCTGCCTGCATCATTCACTCTGCATCATTTACCGTCAGGAATATGGAGAGGAAAGGAAGTACAGGCTTAAATCAGCTTCTCCTCACTTCCTCCTGATCTAGACGGTGGTGAAACAGGGCTGTGCTGCATCTGTTGGTCTAAGATTATCATAAATTTAGGGATTATAGTGTGTGGCCTGCTCTGTCTTCATGCTTCTGGCTCTCGTGGATCATCTTTCCTAGACTTTCTGCAGCACATGCTTCCATCTGTACCGTCCATGTGAAAACCTTAACCTTTAATTTTCTCAGTGTTCACATTCCTCCATTATTACAGCTGTAGAAATTTTTAAATACATTCCATTACTAGCAAAGTATATTTCTGTATCTGATTGTGACTGATTGTAGATAGAAAGGTACTACAACTAGTGTGATGTTAGTGGTGTTTGCGAATTCTGCTGTGTTCTGATACTCACGAAGGACTCTTAAGAGGGGTATGTGGTTAGTGTTCTGGGCTGGGTTGCACCAGTTTTGCGTAATCATTTTTTAATTAACACTAGTTCGTATTAAACTAAATTAATCTGTTAACTAAATCTGTTAACTAAAACCTGTATGTTGTGTCTTAATTACTAGTAACTAAAGTTACCGATTGTCACTTTTAAATGCTAAAAACAAATGCATTTGTTTGCTTTATCTTGCAACTATATCTCAACATTGGTGGCGAAAGGGATTTTTTTCATTGGTGCTGCACTGAGTGATGGACTTTTGAGAGGGGTATCCTGTTAGCTTTCTGATATTCACTGTACTGGGCTGAGTGGTGGATTCTCAATAGGGGCATGTGGTTAGTGTTCTGATATTTACTGTACTGGGCTGAGTGATGGACTTTCTTGAGAGGGGTATGTGATTAGTGTTCTGGGCTGTGTTGCCCCAGTTTCTTGTAAAAGTTTGTGTGTAACGTCTTGAATAAGTCCTAAGTTAACACTAGCTCATTAAACTATCGGTAATTTTTTTTTTTGCGTTATTTTGTATTTATCACCCGACGGCAACAGTAATTTTTTTTCATCCTGCTCAAATCTACAAAAAAAAAAAAATCATATAATGATTTTCCATTGATACTGCACTGAGTAATGGACTTTTGAGAGGGATATCCTGTTAGTTTTCTGGTATTCACTATAGTGGGCTGAGTGATGGACTCTCGAAAGGGGGATCCAGTTAGTGGTGGAAAAATGTGACTTTATACTGATGATATTCTATCAGCATGCAACTCTACTTCATTCCTATTGCCATCTACTGGTTGGATGTGGAACTGCATTGTCAAGCATGTATTTTTATTAAATAATGTCCACTACCGAATTGCACAGCTGACCACTCGTTCTTCTTCGCCCCCCCCCCTCTGCAGAAGTACCGACACCATGACGAGGACACGTCTCCGCAGGAGCAGAGCTCCCCCCCGCTCACGGACGAGGGTCCGGGCCCGGAGCTGGTCCAGGTGGCCGAGAAGAACATTTCTCAGATCGAGAACGTCCACGGCTACGTGGCCCACGCCCACATCTCCCCGATGAAGGTAAGACCCGGCACGGACTGGGCTTTATTCCCCTTAGTGGATCAGGAGTGTCCTGCTGCTTCTAGCTGACCTGCTGCTTAGTCTCGTCTTTATTATTTAGTGCTTAGTGCTCTCAGTTCCATTCAGTTCCATTCATTATATACTCCACTCCACACACTATATACTCCACACATTCAACTTCACACACTTTGCTCCACACACGGTACTCTCCACATTTTCCAAATGCTCCGCACATTCAACTCCACACACTCCACACTTTCTACACTCTACTCTACACATTCTCCACTTTGCGCACTCCATTTTACATGTTTTACTCCACACGCTGCACACTCCACACACTTAATTCAGCACACACTCCACACTCTCTACACCACACACTCCAATCTACACACTGTGCTCTCCACACACTGTACTCTCCACACACTGTACTCTCCACACAATGTACTCTCCACACAATGTACTCTCCACACACTCCACACACTGTACTCTCCACACTCTCCACACACTGTACTCTCCACACACTCCACACACTGTACTCTCCACACTCTCCACACACTCCACACTCTGTACTCTCCACACACTCCACACACTGTACTCTCCACACACTCCACACACTGTACTCTCCACACACTATACACACTGTACTCTCCACACTCTCCACACACTCCACACACTGTACTCTCCACACACTCCACACACTGTACTCTCCACACTCTCCACACACTGTACTCTCCACACACTCCACACACTGTGCTCTCCACACACTCCACACACTGTACTCTCCACACACTATACACACTCCACACACTGTACTCTCCACACTCTCCACACACTCCACACACTGTACTCTCCACACACTCCACACACTGTACTCTCCACACACTCCACACACTCTGCACATTCAGCTCCGCACACTGTATTCTCCACACATTCAACTACACACACTGAACTCTCCACACACTCCACACACTCTGCACATTCAGCTCCGCACACTGTATTCTCCACACATTCAACTACACACACTGTACTCTTCAAACACTCCACACACTCGGCACATTTAACTACACACGCTGTACTCTTCAAACACTCCAAACACTTTACTCTCCACACACTCCACACACTCTACTCTCCACACACTCTATTCTCCACACACTCTGCACATTCAACTACACACACTGTACTCTCTACGTACTATATACTCAACACACTTCATACACTGTACACAGTCCAAACACTCCACACACTCGGCACATTTAACTACACACACTGTATTCTCCACACACTACACACTCTCCACACAACAGCCATACAACAGCCACACACACTGAATAACCCTGATGAAGATGTGCTGTGTAGTCTGAGCAGGGAGTTGTTGTTTTTTTTTTTTGGGGGGGGGGGGGGATGTCTGTTTAGCTGCCGGGGGGTTTTCTGGATCCCCCACCCTGATCAGAGTATATAAGAGCGTCTCTCCGCTCGCGGCGGCTGCATGATTTCTTTATTATTAATATTATTATTAATAGCGTGCAGCGGCTAATACCACACACAGAGCCCACGGGCTGATCCCTGATCCATCACAGCAGAGCCCAATCCACCCGGATCCAGATCACACCGCTTATAGAGGGACACGCGGCCGCAGAGACGTGGAGACGCGTGTCCTGAGATATTGGGGACAGTAGAGTGAATAGTGCACAGTGAGTGTGCAGTAGTGTAGCGCTCACTTCCAGCAGTGAACTCTTAAAAATGAATTAAAGTAATAGCAGAGCTCCTGTATTGAGATTGTCGATAGTATTTAAGTATTTTGTCCACGTTTATAGATAACAGTGTGTCGTAACAATTTTATCAGATAAAACATGATTAAGCTCTGATGCGAGACGCAGTGTTTTGATCAGATGTAAAAATGGGAATATTTGTCCCAATTAATCGGCTGATGGATTAATTGTTTAACTAAAAACGGAACGGAAACAACTGGCCTGATTATCTGTGCTGCCACACGTGGCTTCCTCCATCACAAAGTGTCGCTTTAAGAATCTTAGGAAATTGTTTAAAAAGACCAAAGACTGTGTGTGTGTGCGCGAGAGTATGCGCGAGAGTGTGTGCATGCATATGTGTGTCTGGTGTGAGAGTGTGCGCTTGTGAGAAAGTGTGTGTGCAAGAGAGAGTGTGTGTGTGCGAGAGAGAGAGTGTGCGCGCGAGTGTGTGTAAGAGTATGTTTGACTTTGCATGCAAGAGAGCATGCGTGTGTGCGAGAGTGTGTGCGAGAGCGTGTAAGAGAGTGTGCGTGCATATGTGTGTCTGGTGTGTTAGTGTGTGCGAGAGTATGCGCTTGCGAGAGAGAGTGTGTGTGCAAGAGAGAGTGTGTGTGTGTGTGTGTGTGTGAGAGAGAGAGAGTGTGTGTGAGTATGTGTAAGAGTATGTTTGTGCATGCAAGAGAGCGTGCGTTTGTGAGAGCGTGTGCGAGAGTGTGTGCGTGCATATGTGTGTCTGGTGTGAGAGTGTGCGCGAGAGTGTATAGTTGTAAGAGAGTGTGTGTAAGAGTATGTGTGACCGCGCATGCGAGAGAGTGTGTGTGTAAATGTGCGACAGCGTGTGTAAGAGCATGCGTGTGCAAGAGTATATCAGTCAGTGTGAGCGTGCAAGTTTTCGTGCTCAAGTGTGCGTAAGAGTGCGTGTGTGCAAGTGTGTGCGAGAGCATGCATGTAAGAGAGTGTGCGTGTAAGAGCGTG
Organism: Astyanax mexicanus; assembly: GCF_023375975.1. NCBI lineage: Eukaryota > Metazoa > Chordata > Actinopteri > Characiformes > Acestrorhamphidae > Astyanax > Astyanax mexicanus. The sequence goes on along the minus strand of NC_064411.1, from coordinate 53,488,294 downwards.
TGATCGTGCAAGTGTTCGTGCACAAGTGCGTGTGCGAGAGTGCATGTGTGTGCTAGGGTTGCAGCGGTAACCGGTTTCACGGTATACCATGGTATTAAAATGCACGGTTATCATACCGTGTGTGTTTGCTTATTACCGGTAAAACGCAAGCCAGCGGAGAAACTCACCCGCGCATGCGCAACTCTGCTCCGCTTCAGCTCCTCAGCACACAGCGGTGAGAACAGCAGAAAGTGCATCAGACTAAACAAATCACCGTCCGCCTAAAAAAAGGCTAAACTAAAATCAGCAGTGTGGGACTATTTCAGAGACCCGCCGAACGCACCCAAGGATGGTTATCTGATTTGTAATCAATGTGGCCGTAAAGTCACAGCTAAAGGTGGACATCCATCAAACCTGTTCTCCCATCTCCGAGAACACCACCCCGCCGTGCAGCGCAAAGTATGTGTTTAGTTTATAATTTTAATCTGAACATAAATAAAATCTCTTTGTAGTCGTGCACAACCCATGCGGTAAGCGCCCGCAAAAGCGCTGAGTTATCCGAAATTTAGGCACGCAGGTACAGGCGTGAAGTGCGTGCTACGACAGATTCACGTGTCCGTGTAAAGGTGCTCGCCGGACTGGATGTGAAAGACGCCATTCATTTACATGCGTTAATTTTCAAATTCTGACGTGCCTGTTTTTCATGTGTTAAAACCAGACTCAGAAATAAATCCCCTCTATCTGGTTATATACCAACTCGGCAGTAAAACGGACGTTTACAACAGTTGTTGATCAGACACTGACCCAGGCTCAGTTTATCAGATATTAAATAATTTAAACTTAAATAATTGTACTGAATAGTTTAAACACAGGATCTTTACTTCTTAGAGGACATGTAATGTGTGACACGTGTGTGTGTGTGTGTATATATATATATATATATATATATATATTTTTTTTTTATATATACACCCTTAATGCCCTTAAGAGTAGCGGAAAAACCTGGTTTCCTTCACCTAATGGTGTACAGTTTATTTTTTTTAAGGAGACATTATCTATATAATTGTTCCAGGTTTCTACAATAAATAGTTAATTGAACAAAAAACCTTTGTTGTAATTTCTTTAAGGGTCAGTTTAATAATATTTGTAACAAACTGTGATACCGTGATAACCGTGATACCGCGGTATTTTCTGAGACGGTTATCATACCGTGAAAATCTCATACCGTTGCAACCCTAGTGTGTGCGAATGTATGTAAGAGTGTGTGCAAGCGAGTGCGTGTGTGTGAGAGTGTATGAGTGTGAGTGTATGTGTTAGAGAGTGTGTAAGAGTGTGTGCGCGAGTGTGTGAGAGTGTGTGAGTGTATGTGTTAGAGAGTGTGTAAGAGAGTGCGCGAGTGTGTGTGTGGTTAGAACATTTACGAGAGCTCCTCCCGTGGCTGTTGTGCTCCACTGCTCTGCCCCCTCTGCTCTGAGATTTATGACCCCTCTGCACTCTCTCTCTCAGTCCTGTACTGTAACACACACACACACACACACTCACACACACTCACACACACACACACACACACACACACACTCACACACACACTCCGGCCAGCGATTCACGCCTGCCGCCTCTCATAATTCTCAGCTCTTTCTCTAAAGCCCCTCCTCACTCATGAACTCATCCCCCACTGCCTCATCCCTGCCTCCATCCATCACCCCCCAGCCATGAGCTCATCCTCCATCCACAGGCCTCGCCTCGCCTCACACCCTCTAATCACTACTGTTCACTATTTCACCATAGTGTTACACTGTGGTGTTCAGTCACAGTTGGGTCAGCACAGTTTTGGATGTCCAATATTTGTCAAATTCCAGGAAAAATCAGAAAAGATTATCATTAAAACATTAAAATCCAATTCTGCACCCAATACAGCATGCTTTAAACCAGTTAATCAGAAATCACTAGCTCCAAATTCATGATTATTGGATTAAAATGGTGATAAAAGGTCAAAAAAAAATTTACAAACCTGCTGTTGGAGCTGCATAGGGGGACTGACTACACATTAATGACTGTGGAACTGTTTAGAATAGGATTTTGTAAAAGATCCTGTACGTTGCTGTTTGTAGGTGTTAGAATATTTGGCCCAATTAATTGGCTGATGGTTTAAGCAGTCATCTAAAAATGGGAATAATCGTCCCAATTAATCGGCTAATGGATTAATTGTTTATCTAAAAATTTGGGCACAATCACCCTGATTAATTGGCTAAACGATTAAGCAATTATCTAAAAATGAGCAAAATCGTCCCAATTAATCGGCAACCAACTAAGCCATTATACTCAAGCGTTTCCCTCCAGAACCATTTAGCAATCTAAGGAAAAACATCGGACCATATGAATCATAAATAAGAGAAATCTATTTAATCTAGTTGTCATTTATTGGCCAACTAATTAATCGACTATCTATCAATTGAAATAATTGGCTTGATTAATTGGCCGACCAATCGATTATCGAAAAATGGAAATTAAGTGATTATACTCAAGAATTTCCCTCCAGAACAGAGTAGCAGATTAGCAGTCTAAAGAACATACTGGACCAAATAAGTGATAAATAAGAAATCTATCTAGTTCACACTAATTGGCCTACCAATTAATCTCTTTCTAACATCGAAGTAATCGGCCTTATTAATTGGCCGCCCGATTAATTATCGAAAAATAGAAATAATCTGTTCACTGATGGAAATTAAGCGATTTATACACAAGTGTTTCCCTCCCGAACAGAGTACCACTTTAGCGTTTTTAGGAAAAATACCAGACCAAATAAATAATAAATCATTAATCTATTGAGTCTATTTAGTATTAATTGGCCCACCAATTAATCAACTATTTAACAATTGAAATAATCGGCCTGATTAATTGGCCAACCAGTTAATTATCGTAAAATAGAAAGAGTCTGTTCACTGATTATTCAAACATCAAAGAACCTATAAAATATAAATAATAGACTCAAATAATCGACTTACTGTTTAATCGATCATCTTAAAATGGAAATAATCCATTGGCTGAGATTGTTTTTGACAGACCAAAATCATTGAAACCTCTGGAATATAATCAATAAGAAGATGGATGATCACAAGCCATCAAACCACCAAACTGAACTGCTTGAATTTCTGCACCAGGAGTAAAGCAGCATAAAGTTATCCAAAAGCAGTGTGTAAGACTGGTGGAGGAGAACATGATGCCAAGATGCATGAAAAAAAACTATGATTAAAAATCAGGGTTATTCTACCAAATATTGATTTCTGACCTCCTCTTAAAACATTTTAAAGTATTGTTGTTACTTAATAAATATTAACTTTGCATGTATATGTGTGTGTATTGGTGCGTGAGCTGTTTATCGTAATTCTTGACGTCATCAGTGACTCATAAACTAATAGACTTGGTTGACTAATAGTTGCAGTTCTACTCCATGCCCACTCACCCACTTCCCTAGAGACTTATTTACACCACATCATCACCCTCGACGCCAGCGTGCCGTCAACCACCTACCTCTGCAGCTACAGTCCAAAAAGTAAATTCAATTTAACTTGAAAATGCATAATATGGACATAAGTATTGGGACATCTACACATTATGGTATCCCAGTATAAACCCATAGTCATTAGTGTGTAGTCGGTCCCTCTTTGCTACTCTTTAACAGCAGATTTGGACAAAAGTATTGGGACGCCTGCATATTATACCCACTGGAGATTTTGTGACAGAAACCCAGTCTAAACCCATAGTCATCAGTGTGTAGTCGGTCCCTCTTTGCAACTTTTAACAGCAGGTTTGGACAAAAGAAATGAGACACCTACACATTATCTCCTAGAGCTTTTATGGTATCTTAACCCATAGTCATTAGTGTGTAGTCGGTTCCTGTTTGCACATTTTTAACAGCAGATTCGGACAAATGTATTGGGACGCCTGCATATTATACCCAACAAATAGTCTTTAATGTAGAATATAGTTAAGACAGAGTCCCAATCTAAACCCATAGTCATCAGTGTGTCCTTGATCCCCTTTGCAACTCTTTAACGGATGATTTGGCCAAAAGTATTGGGACACCAACACATTATACCTACTGGAGATTTTGTGACCCAGTCCCAGTCTAAACGCATAGTCATTACTGTGTAGTCGGTCCCTGTTTGCAGCTCTTTTACAGCAGATTTGGACAAAAGTATTGGGACGCCTGCATATTATACCCACTGGAGATTTTGTGACAGAAACCCAGTCTAAACCCATAGTCATCAGTGTGTAGTCGGTCCCTCTTTGCAACTTTTAACAGCAGGTTTGGACAAAAGAATTGAGACACCTGCACGTTATCTTCTAGAGCTTTTATGGCATCCCATACTTAAACTATACACACCAGTGTGTAGTTGGTTCCTCTTTGCAACTCTTTACCACCAGATTTGGACAAAAGTATTGGGACACCAACACATTACACCTACTGGAGATTTTGTGACCCAGTCCCAGTTTAATCCCATAGTCATTAGTGTGTAGTCAGTCCCTCTTTGCAACTTTTTAACAGCAGGTTTGGACAAAGGTATTGGACACCTATACATATACATTACACTATACATTTATGGCACTTTTAATCATTAGTTTGTAGTCAGTTCCTCTTGCAACTCTTTACCACCAGATTTGGACAAAAGAATTAAGACACCAATACATGTCTTCTAGAGCTTTTATGGCATAGCATTCTTAACCCATAGTCATCAGTGTGTAGTCTGTCCCCGTTTGCAACTCTTTAACAGCAGATTTGGACAAAAGAATTGAGACACCTACAAATATCAATATGAAAGAACTATTTGAAAAGATTCGACCAGCTAAAAGACGTAATTTTCTGGAAGTCTTTCATTTAAAGAGACTGATTTAAGTCTGTGATTCTCAAGTCATGAACATTGTTGATGCCATAAAATAGCCAAAATGTTGCTGATATGGGACAAAACACAAACAAACAAACCTACAAATATCTTCTAGAGCTTTTATGGCATCCATCTTTACAGGTTTAGACTGGGAACTCTTGTCTGAGTCCCAGTCCAAACCCATAGCTATTAGTGTGTAGTCGGTCCCTCTTTGTAGCTCTAAAAGCAGGTAATGTCTGAGTCTCATTTTTACTGGAACTTAATTTAAACACTTATAGGACATTTTGTGACAGAGTTCCTGTCTAAACCCATAGTCATTAAACCCTCTTTGCAGGTTTAGTCTGGGACTTCCCTGAGCATCCCATTCTTATCCTATATTCATTAGTGTGTAGTTGGTCCACGTTTGCAACTTTTTAACAGCAGATTTGGACAAAAACATTAGGACACCTACACATTACACCTACTGGAGTCCCAGTCCAAAACCATAGTCATTAGTATGTAGTCAGTCCCCTTATTTAGCTTAGCTTTAACAGCAGGTTTGGACAAAAAACTTTGGGACACCTACAAACACCTTCTAGAGCTTTTTGAGAATCCCATTCTTAACCCAAAGTCATTAGTGTGTAGTTAGTTAGTCCCTCTTTGCAGGTTTAGATTAGGACTATTTGTTTTTACTGAGACTCAGTTTAGACACCTACAGGAGATCTGGGACCGACTCCCAGTCTAAATCTATAGTCATTAGTGTGTAGTCGGTCCCTCTTTGCAGGTTTAGACTGGGACTACATTTTTAGTGGGACTTTTACTGGGAGTTTAGACACCTACTGAAGATTTTGTGAGTAAATCCAAATATTAGGTTTTAACCCATAGTCATTAGTGTGTAGTCGGTCCCTCTTTGCAACTTTTTTTTAACACCAGATTTGGACAAAAAGTATTGGACACTATTACATTCCACTTAATTTTTTTTTACACCCATTATCACCATCACCATCACCACAACTCCCCATTGCGCTTGATGCCAGCACCATACCGTACCATCAACCGCCGTCCTCAGCAGCAGCAGCAGCAGCAGCAGCAATGTAAAGCACTAAACGCTCGTTTAGATAGAGAAGCAGGAACGTTGGGGAGGAGGACGGACGGATGGATGACACCTCGGTTCCCTGGTAAAGGAACGTCGTTCCTCACAGTGATTAAAGGCCTCAGGTGCTGCTGTGACTTGTCGAGTATATCCACATCGCTGTGCTCCATAAACAAGCTGTTATCACTCGCCCTGATTAATCACCCGCCATCACCGCTCGTCACAAGACGGATAGTGTGGGCGTGGAGAAACTTCTGGAGGAAAAAAGTGCTGGCTGTGCTGGAGATCAGGCCGTGTGGAGCTCTGACTCCACCTGCTGGATGGCTGACGATGCAGCAGCAGCAGCATCCGTAGATGTGGAGCTTCAGCTGGTGCTGATGTGCTGCTTTCTGCTGGAATTAGATCTCGTTCATTTGCTTTAGTTGTTTGCAGAGCTTTGCATGCTTTCGTTTGGAGATTTTGATTGGTTGATTGGATTTTGGGGTTTGTTTAATTCAATTCTAATTCAAATTTAGTTTGTTACATACATTACAGGCCAAAAGTTTGGCCTTAGTTCGCTGGATCAGAACGGTGCACAAGTTATATATTAATTTGCTGCTATTTTGCACATCCCTGTACTTATTTTGGAAAATATATATATTATATATATATTTTTTTATTGTTGAACTCTTGAATCTGGAAGTACTTGGTATAAAAATAAAGTGCTAATATTTACAAGAAAAGATGACATCATTAAGTATCATTTCAAGTGTATAATCATAAATAAAATTAATTCATTTTTTTTTTTAATTAATTAACATTTTTTGTAGTGTTTCAATGATAAATGATTAAATTGTCAATTTGCATTAATATTAGGTGCATTAAGTTAGCAGTAGTCGGTCAATCCGGTCTGTAATTTTCTCGGGGGAGGAGGAACTTTCAACATACTCTCAAACTGGGGGCTTCATTCAACATTTCAATGGCATAAATCATCCTGTTCAGTCTAGATTTAGATTTAGACCTGGATCTAGATGCAACCATCCCATAATAGTTGATGTTGCCTCGCTGTAGAGTTTGGTAATGCTGCTTTTTTTATTCATAGCTGCTGCAGCTTCAAGCGTTAGGCTTAGAATCTCTATACATCAATCAAGCATAACATTATGACCACCTCCTTGTTTCTACACAGATGAAGGACTATAGTCTGTATTATTATTATAATAATTATTATTATAGGGCCACAATGGCCCAATCTCATTTCACCACTTAGCCCTACCCCTGATTTTTGTTAAAGGGTAGACTAGGAGACACTTCAAACCGAGATTTTTAGAGGAACACTCCAAACAGAGGGGTACGAAAATCAACAGCAATATGGCACTGACACAAATGACCAAAAAAAAAAAAAAAAGTATTTGCCTCATTAAAAGTTAAGAAAATCACTTTATTACCATAGTTTAATGTGTAGTTTCAATGTTTTATGGCTTTTTTTCTTCAAAACAAGCATAGGGTTAGCTAGCTAACTTTCCAGTTCCACCTTAAATTGTGAAACAGAGAGCATAGGCTGCAGAATTAAAGGTGGAACAGGAAAGTAAATTACAATAAAAGCTAATAAAAGCTCATTTCAGGTCCACATCCCAGAGGAATTAAGGAATAGACAATAGTTATTCATGTATGGAGCACCTTCCCCTTTTTCTGAAGCCCTAAAGTTATAAAGCTGCCTTTTTTCACAATATAAATTAAAATATAAATTTAAATCCTTTAATTTTACAAAAAATCATCAGTGCACCTTATAATCTAGTGCGTCTTTTGTATGAATTCCATCAGTCAGGTTGTAAAAAGCAGTAAAGCCACTCTGCTGAAGGACAGAGTTATACAGAAGTTTCAGTTTAGTTCTTCAGCACCGAGACTGGAGCAGTATTAGCATTAGCCGCTAACCACGCTAAACGCTAGCTCTTTTGGCATTCAGAAATTTGTATATATCGGACTGTAGTCTACGTGTTTGCCATGTTAAAACAAGCTACATGGGATGAACCGCTAAAATCCTCAAGTTCCTCAGTGTAGCGCTGTCAGGTGCTAGCGGTTAACTGCTAATACTAATACTAATGATAATGCTGCTGCACCCAGCCTTAGTGAAAATCTGGAAATCTAAGCTTACTGTACATAAATGGAAGTGCTTCAAAAGAAAAATATTTTTTTTAAGCATTACAGTTTATTCAGAGGTGAAACCTTCTGAATTAGAAGGAAAACATGGCGAAACCCCTGTTTCTTACTAGTGTTACTTAACGTGCCTTTAAATCCGGTGCGCCTTATGTATGAAAATAGACCAGAAAATAGATGTTCATTGATGGTGCACCTTAGAGTGCGACAAATACGGTTAAGCAGCAGAAGCAGTTAGGTTGCTGAACTTTAGTGCTCCACTGCTATAGCTATATATCTGTATCGGGTTCTTAAAAGAATGTCCACCCTTTCTTTTCTCAATCTGTTCCAAGGATAAAAGTTTACACTGGAAAACAAAGGGGTAGGGCTACAAAAAAAGAGAAATGGGATTGGGCCGAAGTGCTCCTATATGATCAGTGGAAACAAGGAGGCGGTCAGAATGTAATGTTGGATTGAATGAATGAATCTGTGTTTGTTGTTCATTCAGAAAGTATACAGTATGTAGCCTCAGCGTCCTTTCTTTTCGTCTTCTACTCCTACTCTCTCTCTTTCTCTCAGTGTCTGCTGCTGTAATGATCTCTTTCTCTCTACTCTGAGCTCCTCTACTGCTGTTGCTGTTGTTTTTTCTGAACGTCTACCGGTTGCACTGTGTGTTGGAGTAAGCTGAGTTGCCCCCTCCCTGTAGGTTGAGTCGCTGGAATGCATCTTCGACGGGCCGCCCACGGTGGGGAGCGAGGACAGCCCTCCCCCCACCCCCGCCTCCCTCTACCCTCAAAGCCCCATGACCATCCAGGTAACAGCCTTGAACCCCACCCGGCATCTCCCACCTACATGGGAACTGGCAGCTGCCATCAACCTGTGTGTGTGTGTGCTGTAGTCGTTCAGTGCGGTCCTGTGTGTCGTCATGTCGCTGTTGGTCAGTGGTGGTCCGGTCGACTGGGCATCACCTGGTCATCACCTGGTCATCACCTGGTCATCACTGGTGCAGTGTGGTGTTGAGTAACAGTACGCTAAAAGCCTGTTAGGCTGTTTGACGTCATTAGTGACTAATAGACTTGAGTAGTTGAGTAGTTCTTACAATGACTGCGGAAAAATAACAAAATGTGAAACTCAAAGTTTGAATATTATAAAGATGAATTGGTACTTTTGGCAGTGTGGGCAGAGTGCCAATTCCTGCTGGAAAATGAAATCCGCATCTCCATCTGACTTTAGACTTGATAATAAAACACAGTGGATCAACACCAGCAGATGACACGTCTCTCCAAACCATCACTGATCATCAGTAAATTTTACATTTTATTTGTAAATCAAGGGAGCAGAGTCTGGAGGAAGAGTGGAGAGACACACAGTCCAAACTGCTCGAGGTCTAGAGTGAAGTTTCCACCAATCAGTGATGGTTTGGAGAGACATGTCTGTCATCTGCTGGTGTTGATCCACTGTGTTTTATTATCAAGTCTAAAGTCAGTGCAGTTTTGTTTTCCCACAAAATCTTACAGCACTTCATATCTTACAGCTTCCCTCTGCTACTGACAACTTTTATAGAGATGTGGATTTCATTTTCCAGCAGGACTTTCCAGCACACTGCCCACACTGCGTACCAAAAGTACCAATAGGTCTTATATAATAATGCTTGTTGCTTAGTCAATGTTTTCTGCAGTCATTGGCTTTTAGATCTCAGTGCCAATGCAGTGCCAGTGGTAGCTCCCCATTTAAAGCTTTACTTTGTCTCTAGGTTTAGATTAAAGCTAGTTCTGGAACTAACCTTCTACTAATCTACTCGAATGCTTGATTTCTCCAAGCAGGGCTGTTCAATATTTAACAATATTTAATTACTAGCTTCTATAGATTTTAAATTTTAAAGACTTTCATTTTACTTAAAATGACTTATCGATGGTTCCTTAAATAACCTTTCTTTATAAGGTTAAAAAAGAGCTAAAAGATGTTTTTTTTTACCAATTAATGTCTTTAGTTAATGTGTTTTTTTAACAGTGTAGGATCTGTTTGAAAGCCTGTAATTTGTTCATAATTTTATAGTAGCTTTGTAGCCATTAGTATTTTCCACTAAATTTTAAACCAGAAGTGTGAAAACTTATTTTAAAGCCACATTTTTGGACATGCATTCAATGTAATCTTGGACTACAATTCCAGTGCAATTCCAAAAAGCTTGATTTCCCAAACAGGGCCTAATCCTAATCCTAGATTACACATCTCTTTCATTGGAGAATCTCCCTTCTTTATGCATAATCCCTGTTTTTCAGGCCTTATCAATTTAAAGACTATATTTTCCTTGGAATGTAAAATCTTTAAAGGCTTTTTTTTATTTTAAATGCTATGTAGTTTAAGGCTAGGCTTAATCCTTATCTGAGAATCAACTCATAATGTTTAGACATAACCTAGGTTTCTAAAATCACCTAATTGTTCTACAATCTTCAGACAGTGATGTTTAGTAATATTGCATTATTATTCCATTATTCCATAATATTCCATTGCCTTATACAAGACATAAATCCTGTAGAATTCCTAAAATAAGGAAACATCTATTTTCTTATACCTTTTAATTGTTTGAAAATGATCCAAAAAAGACATTTAAACCTGTCCAATATTATGCTTTCATCATATACTTGTCAGTGGTGGTCAGACATCATGTTTTACAGTGTTATATGTCTTATATATATATATATATATATATATATATATGTATATTTATAGTTATGGACCCAAGCACATCAATGCAGATGAAGACTTTGGGTCCAAGCTAGATGGTCCAGTTCCCAACATGCATGACTCGATATCTACCCTGTGTACTTTGATCTTTATTGCTATTATTATTGGTGTTTATGTGGGATCTTGCGATCTTCATGATATGGACTTGCATGATATTGTTAGGTCTATATACCTGGTTAAACAGGTGCAGGTGATGTATGTTCGTATGGTACATATGTAGACGTTGGGATGTCCTTGTAGTAGTTGGTAGTTGATGTCATTGGCCGTCAACACATGTTGACGTGCACTGAAGCACATGTTGCTTCTCCGCTGCATGAGAATAAATTAATGTTGTCAATATGGGACATCAATATGCTGGGAAGTAACTTCTTGTGACACCTTTAGCTCTTTTCCACCAATGTGAAACTGGTTCAACGTGTTCCCACCTACTTAACTCTCCTATTATGTTCATTTGTCAGAACACCCGGTGTGTTCCCGGGTCATATTGACCCGCGACATGTTTAATTATGCAAAAAATATCTGAAAAAGTCCTAACAAGCAGTGTGAACGTTTCATTACTAACTCCATAGCTAATTATGCTATCAATATAATCAATATTTAGTGCAATAGTGTTCCTTCTCTCTAACAGGTAGTGGTTTAATTAGGATAATTCACTCGTTTTTCATAAAAAATACTAGGGCTGTCAACGTTAAAGCGTTAATGCATGCTTTTAATGTTAATTGGATTTTTTTTTTTAAAGCAAGTCAATTAAGGCACCAAACTATCCCCCTACCTCCGCCGTAATCTGCCCCATCCCTGCCCAACGCACCGATCTGAACAATTTTCTGGCTGAGCGATTGAACGGCACGCTTTGAACTTCCAGCTCAGACCCGGTCAGAGAGCTTTATTTCTCTCTCTCTCTATCATGCATTCTTTATTCCAGCACCCAAAGTTGATTTTATCTCCTCTCAAACATACAAGTATATACTATTATTTTAATTGACACCACTAATATAAATATAATTGCATTTATTCTTTGATTTACAATTAAATATTCACTATAAAAATTTGCGTCTGAAGAAAAACGAATGTGATCAATCGCAATGCGAATAATCACAGTTAATCACAGAATTTTGTTGTGATTAATCGGATTATGTTTTTTAATCGATTGACACCACTAAAAAAATATGTGTTCAGCCTTTTTTTTTATGTTTCCCTACTTTATTACTTTTGAAAGGGCAACATGTAAAACGGTAGTTTTACATTAAACATTGAAATATAACATTGCAATTTTGTTTTAGGTTTAGGTATATTTGAGATGAACCATGTTCATATTATATGTTGATTATGCTAATTAAGACAAGCAGAAGTTGTTTCATACTGATAAAAAAAAAAAATACTTTTAACATTTTTTTTTTTTTGATTCTCGAACTTCAAGCCGGGTCAATTTTACCCAGAACATAACAGGAGGCTTAAAAAGTAGGTTCAGAAACCAGGAACTTTCGTTTGCAGTGGGAACCAAAGAATACTAGGCTCTTTTGTTTAATGCCACTGTGCGACGCCCTCTGTTAATGATGTATGATGTGACGTTTTGACAGTTCCAATAAAACTGGCAAAAGCGTGGGCTGGTTAGCTGAAAACACCACAGTTTTTATAAGTCCGAAAAGTTATTTTGGTGGAAAAGCGCTGGTTGTCTTTTTGTACTATAAATATACAGCTCTGAAAAAAAATATTAAGAGACCACATCAGTTTCTGAATCAGTTTCTCTGATTTCGCTATTTATAGGTTTATGTTTGAGTAAAATGAACATTGATGTTTTATTCTATAAACTACAGACAACATTTCTCCCAAATTCCAACTATAGGTAGTCATTTAGAGCATTTATTTGCTGACATAACAAAAAAGATGCAGAGCTTTCAGACCTCAAATATTGCAAAGAAAACAACAAGTTCATATTCATAAAGTTTTAAGAGTTCAGAAATCAATATTAGGTATAATAATCAATAACCCTTGGCATGTTCTTCTCCACCGGTCTTACACACTGCTTTTAGTGGATTTACTTTATGCTGCTTTACTCCTGGTGCTAAAAAAAAAAAATCCAGCAGTTCAGCTTGGTGGTTTGATGGCTTGTCATGTCTTGATCATCCATCTTCCTCTTGATTATATTCCAGAGGTTTTCAATTTGGCAAAATCAGAGAAACTCATCATTTTTGAGTGGTCTCAGAGCTGTATAACTGTGTTCTTTAGATTATTTTCTACTATAAATAAATGCTAAATGTTCTGTACATGTTCTGATGATGGTAAAGTTTACCATTTAAAGTCGGCTGCTAGAATTGTTCTTGTTTCTTTCTGCTCTGTTTACGAACACTACCTCGATGAAGGTACAGGGTATCTGGTATCTTCAGCAAAGTCCTCTGAAGTTGTTTGTTTTTCTACCGTAGTTAGAAATGTTTGTACATATATGATCCTTCCGAGTTCGTGCATTCATGTCATTAAGTCATTCAATCTGTCTCTCTCTCTCTGGTACAAATGATCAGCCTTGAGCCGCCCCCCGTTTCCCGTCAGTGACGTCAACCTCGTTACGTCTCCCTCCTCTCTTTTTTTTGTGGTCATGAAGTTGAGGGGATAGATAGAGCCCTGGTTGGAGAAAGCATCAGAAAGGGGAATTGTCAAGGGGTTGTGTCGAGAACGGAGGTGACGGGCGGCTTCGTACGTGGGATCGCAGAAAATTCCTCCAGAGCCTGGACGTACGTTTCTGACCGGGATTTGAGGAAAGGGGAAGAGGGAGGTCGGGCGATTATTGAGAAGAGGAGGACGTGATTTGTTCGTGGGGTGTCTCTTGGATACTGCGGTTGTTTTTCTTTTTTGTTTTCCACAGAGGGGTAGAGAGGGGGCGAGAGAGAGAGAGAGAGAGAGAGAGAGAAAAGACTAAAGAAAGAGAGAGAGAGAGACAGCGAAACAGAGAGAGAGAGAGGGGAGAGAGTGCAACATCACTGAAGTGGACAGAATTGGCTGTGTCAGGAGAGAAAGAGAGAGACCGAGAGAGAGAGAGGAAGAGCTAGCGAAAGAGAAAGAGAGAGAGAGAGAGATAGAATAAGAGAGAATGAGAGAGAGTGAGTAAGCAGGCAGTCGAATAAGTGAGTGAGTGAGTGAGCGAGCGAGGTCCGACGGAAGCCTCTCGGCATCCTGCTGACTCATTTTGGAGCTGGAAGAGGCAGACGGAGGCACCTGCTCTGCCCTGAGCTCATAGCCCTGCGCCACACAGCGCAGCACACAGGGAGACGGCGCGAGAGTGCTGGAGCTTGCGAGAGAGAGAGAGAAAGAAAAAGCGAGCATGAGCGCGAGAGAGAGGCAGGAGGGTGAATGAAGCAGTAGCAGCAGCAGCGTGTGTTGTAAGGGATGCAGAGATTGTGAAAACCTCAGTGTCTCTCTCTCTCTCTCACTTTCTTGCTCTCTCGCTTGCTCTCTCTCTCTCTCTCTCCCTCCCTGCAGCACTGTGCGTCAGACAGAAGCTGCCTTCCTCTCTCTCTATTTCTCTCTCTCTCTTTATTTCTCTCTCTCTCTTTTTATCTCTCTCTCGCTATTTTCCTGCCGCTCGTCACAGGTTCACATAACCTGTGAGGCATGTTTTCGTCGCTCGCTCGCGCATCGTGCAGAGACTACCTACGTGTAGAGAGCGCGCGAGAGAGAAATTCCTGAGAGATGCCTGCGTAGGTTGGGCTGCTGAGAGCTTATACACACACACATATATATATATTTATACATATATAAATATACTCACACACACACACACACACACACATAACCACGCTCGCCCGAACCCTGGCCCACCATGCTCAACTCAGTGTGGTACGCCAAAAAGATGGGCCGGCGCATTATGGGCACCCTGAGGAGGACCAAGAGGCTTCACCTGCACTTGTTGGTAAGTCTGAAACGCTGCTGCAAGGGAGACCAGAGCGAGGGGCGTGGGGGGGGCGGCAGTGATGGCATCTCTACAGCATCCACAATCTAACATATATATAGGACCTCTCTTTAAGGTTCTGCAGGCTTACAACACACATGCAAAAACACACATGTGCGGAGTTTCCTTGTTATGATTGCTGATCACTGATCGCTGATCACTAATCGCTGATCACTAATCGCTGTGTGCGCCGTCCTAGTCGCTATCTGTTGCATCCATCCAGGACTCCAGTGCTTCCCTCCCTGCCACGCTGGTTTGATTTATTGATAAGAACACTTGTTTTCCCCGATGTGGCGAAGGCAGATGAGGCACGTGATTGCCAGTAAGGGCTGGTAGCTGGTAGTCGTGCATTGATGGAGCAGAGGTGCGTCATTTCAAGTACGTCATTGCCTGTGGAAAGGCAAAGACCGTGATCAGAAAGCTTCCCCTTTACGATGTTAGGAATGAGACGTACCGTGAGGGTTATTGAGTGAGCGGTGAGTGCAGTGCAGGGAACGGGAAGAGAGAGTTTTATTGCAGCGGATCGTCCGCGATGTCCGGCATGTCTGTGCGCTCTAATGGGAAAACGGGAAAATGGGAAAACGTAGAAGCACATACCTCTTCCCCCTGCTGCCTGGCAACCTGCGTGCTCATGTCATGCAGCAGTGCTCGCAGTCTTTTATATATACACACACACACACACACAGACACAGAGACACACACACACAGAGACATAAAGAGAGAGAGAGACATGCATGTACCAAGCTTCAGCAGTGAATCGGACACACGTCAGGTTTAATTGTTTCAAGAACGACACAAATTTTAGTGAATATATGTGAATTGCTGTCCTTTTTGCACCAAGGCAGGCATCTTAAAGCTTGTATACCTGTGCTTAGTTAGACTTGGGTGGTCTTTGGTCTTGTCTTGCATTGCCCAAAACATTTTCTGCAAAGTATTTTCTTTTTTTAACTTTCTCTTGTTTTGAGATCCATTGGAAAACTCCCGAGCTCATTAGGCCCTCCTGAGACTTGAGACTCCCTTTTTTTTTTTTTTTTTACTGACCTGAGTAGATCAGTTGTCGAGTTTTTGTACAAGCTGTCAGTATGTAGATGGATTAATGTAGATTTGGCTTCTCGATGAGGGGTAACTGATGGGTCACACTGCAGGCAACATGAGGAGGTTGATCAGTGATGGCTCCTCCCCTCTCATATGGTATATTCTGTCACGAAAACCTACAGAACACATGCTGAAGCAGTGGCAGGCATTATCCAGACGATATCTACAGGTCCTGACAACACCTTTTTCAGCCGGTGACCATCAGTCAAAGGTCTTGACCCTGGCTGGCATTGATTGGTGATCTAGTTTGTCGGCTAAAAGGTCTGTTGCAGAAGCGATTTAGCCGACCTTAAAAAAAGGCCAGCCCAGCATTAAGTTTTATAGCCAGGTATTTCTGTACATCCTTTGCCGCTTCCTGTCTTGGTTGATGCCCCTGTGCCGTTCAGCACTGCAGTGTGCAGTGGCCTAATGGTCAATTAGCAAGAAGGTGATGGACAGGACGGCTTAGCTCTGAGATGAGGCTCTAAATGGCTTTCGCAGGGTACTCATTAGACATGCACACAGTGCGTTCAGGGGTAATTGGGAATGTATTATTGATGTCCTGCCATATCTGTCGTCTGCCTTGATATTGGTATTGATGCTTGACACTCATTTGGGATTGCCATCTCTGAATCGATAGTTAAGGTGAAATTGAAGATTGAAGATGGCCACTTGTTCCACTTGTTCTATTTGTTAAGGCATTAAGGAATTGTTCTGTGCCACCCATAAATCCTGAAAATCTGCATAACGATGGCTAATCTTCTCTGATCACTCATATCCACACTGACGCTGATCCAATACTAACTGTTCCAATTTTGCGGTGGGAATGTTTTTTTTGTTTGTTTTTCCTGCCACCCTGTGCACTAATGAACATGTCAGCAGATGAAGCTGAGGGGCTTGTTTACTATGGCGTCTGGTACGGACCAGGAGAGCGGAACCTGCATGGGAAATCCTGCTGGCTCTCTTAGATGTGCAAGCGGTTGCTATGGCTCTAGCTCCCACAGGAGCGGGAGCGGAGCCTGGTGGCAAAATTACCCGACTCATCCGACACCTGTGGCACATCTCAGGAAGCTTCTAACTGGAATGGTCCCTTGGAGCAGAGCCGGAGAAGATTGGGCGCGTTTTATAGTCCTAAGGGTGTTATAACAAACTCGTAGTATCGCATTAACAGTCAGGATAATCCTAGTATCAATGTTTGGACTTAATTTTCTTGCCTTTTTTCTTTTTTTTACATTTTGGACATATTTTTCTCTGTTGGTCTCTACTCTTTATTCTGGATAGTTGTCTCCAAGGAATCTCTCCATGGCTTGTGATGAAACAAGAGGTTGAGTCTGCTTGGATTGGATTAATTTTGATTATTTGGCCATTTGGCCTCCGGACAAAGAACTTCTTCTGTTGAGCTCAACACAGTGAGGAATTGAGCAGCCTGCTGTAATTCAATTCCCAGCTCTCAAATGTATCGTTTGATTGATGACACTGATGCCAAACAACAGAATTACCACAAGAGCAACAGAGGGAAGATTATGTGAGCCCCTGATTTGTCCAGTTTGAGTTCTATCTCTGGATTTCTATATCTGATATCTTTTATCTTGCAGTCACTTACTATTTATGGAACATTGTTGTTGGATAAGGCAGCAGAGATCCTTGCACAGATTTTTTAAAAATATACATTTCTTCTTTGCCTTTCGCTTGGAATCAGTTCTCCCCGTCGTCCCACTGGGTGCGGCCTGGCTTGGTGACTTGGTGGCTTGGTGGGCGTGAGGGAGTGACTGAAGTGCCCCGGGGTCATGAGGACGCTGCACAGATGAAACCACCAGATACAGCCCAACGCAGGAAGCCACTCTCATAATTGAGGAAATCGCTCGGAAAGGCACTCTCTCTCTCTCGCTCAAGATTTGCGTTTCCATCCCTGGCAGTGCCACGCTTCGGAGTGGAGCCTGTCCGTTGGTGATGAACTACATCTTTGGTGGGAACACCTTGTACTCCAGGGGGAGTCGAGGTGGGAGCACCAGCTCGGCCCACGGCTCCGTCGGACCCAGACTTCGCCACTGGTCCATGCACAGCTCTTCTGAAGAGCCTGGTGAAAGCAGCCAATCCCGCTGGCGCCATGTTCTGGCTGTCCTTGCTCGACTCAATGCCTTCACCAACTGTGTCGCAGCAGGAGCCGGCCAGGTAAGGTCAGCTGGGCAGGACTACTGTGAGTTGCCAGTTGTGCCAGCTGTGGAGGTACAATCTGGAAAGGGGTCAAGGCGATGTGTTTCCTGTGCTGCTTTCATTCATGTTTAGTGATTTGTTAGCTTAATATTTTGTTGCTTATGTTGTTTTAATATGTAATTGCATGGTTCTTAGAGGTTGAACTAGAAAGTTGAGTTTGCACTCAGGTTGCAGAGTAAGACATATAGATTGGGATGATCTTGGTAGAAGATTAAAACTAGGTTTTATATGCATTGATTCCCAATTTTTGTCATTATCTGAGTTTGACAGATTTATATATAAAGCTCTAGAAAAAAAAGAGACCACTTAAATATGACAATAAATAACCTCTGGAATATAATCAAGAGGAAGATGGATGATCACAAGCCATGAAACCACCAAACTGAACTGCTTGAATTTTTGCATCAGGAGTAAAGCAGCATAAAGTTATCCAAAAGCAGTGTGTAAGACTGGTGGGGGAGAACATGATGCCAAGATGAAGCATGAAAACTGTGATTAAAAACCACCAGGGTTATTCCACCAAATATTGATTTCTGAACTCTTAAAACTACTTTATGAATATGAACTTTTTTTTTGCATTATTTGAGGTCTGAAAGCTCTGCATCTAAATGCATCAATATTTTTATTTGGAATTTGGGTGGAATGTTTTTCGTAGTTTAAAGAATAAAACATCAGTATTAATTTTATTCAAACATATACCTATAAATAGCAATAAATGTTCGCTTATTTTCTTTCCCACAGCTAAGTTTGATTTGACAGATATTTCAGACTGTTAGTTGGTGACAGTTATAAAAAGCCATTTACAACCTTTACTTAATGGCTCTTCAAAAAAGTGGTTCCTTTATGGCATCACACAAATAAGCATTTCAAGAACCTTTTTTTAACAGATAAGTTAATTATTGCATGATATGTTTAACAATATTCCACCTAAGAATCAAAATAGATTTGAGCAATTTTATAATTTTTATATATTTTTATGCAGTTTTACTGGTTATAAATATTGTCAGTATTAAGCTTTATGCTTGAGCATT
Source organism: Astyanax mexicanus (assembly GCF_023375975.1). Classification (NCBI taxonomy): domain Eukaryota; kingdom Metazoa; phylum Chordata; class Actinopteri; order Characiformes; family Acestrorhamphidae; genus Astyanax; species Astyanax mexicanus. The sequence goes on along the minus strand of NC_064411.1, from coordinate 53,469,241 downwards.
AGAAAACATGTTTTTTATTATGCTAAGATTAGAATATCAGTAGCTTTAAAGATATAAAATTAACATTATAATGCATTTTCACCCCTTTGTAAAGAGCAAAGAGATTTATTTAGCTATTGCCTTTAAGAATATCAAAAATAAATCAATGATATAATTATGATGACAATGGTAACAGTACCAGCAAGTTGCAATAACATTAGCATTATAATGTATATAAACCATGCTGGTTGAATCTCCCTATTAATTGACAGTTGTGTAAGTGTGTGAGCATTAATTTGCAGTAATAATAGGGGTCATTTATAAGTATTTAAGCAGAAAAATGGTATCCACTAGTATTTATATATTTATGTAATATTTATGGTCACTTTTTAAAAAAATATATTCAACTCAATCAAGTTAAAATCCATAAAAGAGACCACTTAAAAATGATGAGTTTCTTTGATTTCTCCAAATTGAAAACCAGGAGTAAAGGCATAAACGTATCCAAAAGCAGTGTGTAAGACTGGTGGAGGAGAACATGATGCCAAGAATGATGCATAAAAATTTTGAAAAAACAGGGTTTTCTTTGCAAAAAAAGAAGCTCTGCAACTTTTTTTTTTGTTATTTCAGCGATTTCTCATTTTCTGTAATTCAATGCTCTAAATTATAATTTTTTTTCTTGGAATTTGGGAGAAATTTTGTCTGTAGTTTATAGAATAAAACAACAATGTTCATTTTAATCAAACATAAACCTATAAATAGCAAAATCAGAGAAACTGATTCAGAAACTGAAGTGCTCTCTTCATTTTTTTTCCAGAGCTGTATATTTTTAAGCTTACCCTTGTTAAATCATTATGTAACATCAAGGTCTTCATCTATATCTACGTAATATGTGCATAATAAAGAGGTAAAGATGTCGGTGATGGATGCAGGGATCTTGTAGTTATTGTAGCAGGTTTAAAACCACTCATTTTGTTTGTTTTTTAGCTAATTTTTCACTGTCCCCACTTATTTTATTGCATGTTACTCAATGTTTTGTCCAGTAGAGGGCAATGGAATTGCATTTTTCACAGAGTTGTTCACCAGTCTGGAGCCGGGGTTGATTCTAATCCTGACTAAATCCTAGCAAATTTAGATTTATAGCCTCTTACTGTGGGTTTAACCACTGTTGCAGTTGGTATACATGTTTTTTTTTAGTGCTCTATGTATAAATTACAGCTGGTTGCTTAAAATATTTGTTCCAAATTTGCGTATTTCCCTCAGTGATGTTAAATTCGAACCTGCCTGTCATGCACAAATAGATTTTTAAGAATTACATCAGGTTTAGGATGGTGAGGCGCCCCCGTTTCACCCTGTTTTCCATACCCTCGTCAAATCCAAATCCACTTACAGCTCTCCAATCCAATAGGCCGATCGAGCCGTCGTGTCTGTGCAATCTCGGCCATGCCTGTATTATTTATCCCTCTGTTCATAATTTACTCGATGTAAAGACCTCTTGCATCCACACAGTGACGAGCCATCTGTCAGGATAGCGTGGACGAAAGCGAGGTTGCGTTCCTCGTAGCGTTCCTCGCTAACGTCCTCTGATTATCTAATAGCTAATGCGCTGTAGAGATAATGACGGCGATCTGTTTGAAGTGTAGTAAATAGCTCTGAGTGCAGTTCTGGAAAAAGCCCAGTTTTGATGGATTTTAATTGTGCTTAGAAGGTTAGAGTAACACGATGATGGAGAAGAAAAACACTTAAGATTAGTACCACCTGACTAAGGCCCAATCCCATTTCCCCCCTTGGCCCTACCACTTACCCCTACCCCTTATTTTCGAGTATAACCCTTCCTCTTGGTGGAACAGAGTTATAAAAGGAAGAGGTGAAATCCTCCCTCTAAGAATTGGGACAACCCTTTAAGCATCAGGACGCTAAAAAGTTCTAGCTGCTGCTGGTGGTGGATAACTAGTTAACTTTAGGGTTTATTTTATTATGTCTTCAGAAAAAGGGGGGAGATTGTGTAGAAATTAATTATTATCATCCAATCCTTAATCCTCTGTAATGGGGAGCTGAAATTAGCTTTATTAGATAGCTTAGTTAGCTTTTATTTTATTTTATTTTTCCGTTCCGCCTTAAATGATACAGCCCCTGCCGTCTGCTGCACCATTTAAGGAGGAATAGTAAATTTAGCTAGCTAGCTACTGATACAAATTGCTAGCAATTTATTTGTTATGCTTGTTAAGAAAAAATAATAATAATTAAAAAGAAATTGTCTGCTTTTGTAAAGTACTTTATTCTAATTCCAATGCATTCATTATCTTAAGTACTAAACCTTTAAAAGCTTTTTACTTGGAAGTAATTAGTTCTTTTATACATTTTCTACCTTCTGTTGCACCATTTAAGGTGGAACAGAAAAGTTAGCTAACTTGCTAGCTACTGAGATGAACTACTAGCAATTTATTTTTTATGCTTGTTAAGAAAGAATCGGGCCATAAACCACTGAAACTACACATTAAACTCTTGTCATATAAAAGTGCTAATTTTCACTTTGTGTTGTCATCTTACCAGTGATTCTCGTACCCCTTAGTTAAAAGTTTGTATCTGAAAAATCTCTGTATGAAGGGCTAACAACCCCTATCTCTTCCCCTAACCTACCCCTCCAGCCTGACAAGAATCGGCACAGGGTAAGAGGTAGGGCCAAAGGGTGAAATGGGATAGGGCCACTATCTTCGGAAAAACAAAGCTTACCCTGCGTTCACACTGGAACGCGACGAGTCGCTTGTGTCGCCCAGCGTTTGTCACTTGTGGGCGTGTCAAGCTCAACGCCCGCGTTTATCATGGTCCAGCCTCCGACAAGAAAAAAGGCACAAAAAAGGAATCACTTGGCCACTTTATTCTCCAGCTATAACTCCCAAACTTGCTGGACTCTTGTGCGTTTCTGTGATTTAACTGCGCTGGAAACGCAGCCGTTCCCACAGACTGATGTGGGTCCACCCCGTTCAACAGAAAGAACCGGGAAAGAAACTAGAAATTCAGAGGACGTCGAACCGCCTTGTTTGTGATTGGTCCAAAGAAAAGCTAGGAGCCAATCGGGTTAGAATGTCGCTTCACCGCGTCATAACTCATTTGCATAGAGTTGAGAAAAATTCATCTCCGTGTCGCTTGTCGCTCTGTCGCTCTGTCGCTTTGTCGCCTCTCGCGTGTCGCGGCGACAAATCGCGCCCTGCCATAGGAAATGAATGGTCGCCTGTCGCTTTGTCGCTTTCCAGTGTGAACGCAGGGTTAGTTCTGTTAGCTGATTTAAGATGGTTTGAACTGATTAAGCTGAGATGCTCTTAGCAAAATACTTGCTTGTATATCTGCAGACAATTGTCCATCAAATAATTTGCATTTGATGGGTAAATTTCAGGCTGTTATCGAATGTTTAGATGATGTTTGGGTGTACTGGTGTAGGGATTATAGTGGGTGTCTGATGATATTATAAAGCACTCGTTTGTTTGTAATACACCGTATTGTTTGTACTATAAGGCACACTTAAAATTCTTTTTCCCAAAAAATCAGTCGGATATTAGGGAGCAGTAAAGCCACTCTGCTGAAATACAGCATTATACAGGACTTTCTAGTATCGCCCCGTCTTACCAGAACAATCAGGGTTCCTCAGTGTAGCACTGTTAGGCGACGTTAGCCACTAACCATGGCTAGGACTAGTGGTTAGCCACTAATGCTAATGCTGCTGCACCCAGCCTTAGTGAAAATCTGTAAATCTAAGCTTAATTTAAACAAACAGAAGCGCTTTACTCACCCAAATAATTTTTGTTTTTTTCAAGCTAGAAATCTGTGTAGCTTTACTTAGCTTAGTTACCCCCACCGCCACCACCCAGCAGTGAGACCTGCTAAATTGAAAGTAAAACATGGTGACACCCCTGTTCCTTACTAGTGTTGCATAATGCACCATATAATCCAGTGTGCCTTATTTATGAAAATAGACCAGAAAATACATTGTGTGTATAACTATGGGTTGCACAATATGTAGCGCAATATTTGCCACCTAATAAAAAATATTAAAGATTAATATTGAGGTCACTATGATTTAAAATGAATAATCTTTAACAATAAAAGTATTTGTATACTTGTACTTTCATACTTGTAGTAAGTAAAGAACCACTGAAAGTTCAACTAATAAACAACAAATATTGATACATTCATAAACATTACGTAAACACTACTAACATATGTTTTAATCATTTTGTAGAGGTTAAATTGCTGGGGTGAAATTGAGTCAAAAATAATGTTTCTGCAAAGAACCCTTTTAGCTTTTTGAGACGTGCCATAGAATATTACATACAAAATATACGTTTGGACACGATCACACTCATTTTTGCTGACATCAATATTGCCTGTTATTGCCACTTAACAAAGAGGGCTGATTAACAAATAAATTGCAGGCATAACAATTTCGTGTGATAACAAAAAAAAATAAGAGTTTTAAGCTAAGATCATTTTTATATGCTATAGCAGTTGTTTGTGACGTACATTTTTATTCTAATTCCAATGCATTCAACCCTTTATTTTGACTAAAAAGGAAGTAATTCATTTGTTATGCCACAATTATTTTGTCAGTATATATCCTTGGAACAAAGTAGTCAGTTCCATAGTATCATACATTGAAATAATGTCTGTGACAATAAATTATCCACAAATGTATCATGACAAGCGTAGAAAAAATCATTTATATATAATTTATATACATTATATATAAATTATATATATATTTATATATATTTTTTAAAAATATAATTTTTATTTCTTTTTCTCCTATGGACCTTTTTAATGTTAGAACGATAAAATCTGATGTACAGGTTCATATTTTCAATGAATGGCTCTCTTTTACATGTCTTGTTACTTACAAGTTGGCTCCATTGCTCTTAGAGAACCCTTTGTAACATCTTTTTTATTTTTATTTTGGATGCATCTACAGTAGAAAGCTGTAGGAACAGCCTCAACCATCTGTCTCCATAAGCTTTGGGCTTGCTCTTTTGCTCAGTGGCATATTACTGATGATACGGCATTATCTCCAGAATTTATACTACTGCATCTTTTGCGTTTATGGAAATGCTAGTGTTCAGTCTTCGGATCGTCTGTCTCTAATTTAGCCTGATTTGATTCGAGAAGGCCTTGTTAATGAGGTAGAGATCAAGGAAAGATCAATCGTCAGATGAGCCAAATAACGGAGTAATAGATGTCAGCAGGGTTTGGGCAACTCTCGGAAAAAAGGTTGGTAAAAAGGTTGCTAAGCGGCAACGGCAGCATCCGGAAAGGGGCGTATGCTGAACAGTTCTTCAGCTCTGCGGCTCAGAGCGTTGGCTGCCGCTGCGGAGGCACGCTGGCTTTGGTGTTTGCGAATTCGAGCTCAGCATTGATTATTCATGCCAGGAAAAAGCCCCTCTGCTCTTGTTGGCTGTGCCCATTGGAGCTCGCTAATTGGCATGAGAACGCGAGGAGATCAAGCGAGCGCGAGAGCGAACAAGCGAGAGACAGAATGCTAGACGGTGGGAGTGTGTGTGTGTGTCTGTATGTGTGTGTGTGTATGTGTATATGTGTGTGTGTTGGCGCCTCGCATCCCACGCTACACACAAAAAACACATCAGCGATAGAAGAAGCTGAAGTCTGAGAAACCCGATTGGATTCTCCTGCCTATTTGTTGCCAGGGAGCGCGGGAATCCTCCCTCAGAGAGGATAAATATCCTGCAGCATCACTTCTATCATCCGCCTGTCATCTTTCATCCCTCATTTCTCGTCTTTCGATGGTGAGCTCATCTAACCTCCAAGCATGACCACCTACTACTCCAACCCCGACTACACCTGCCAGAGGACGGACGCTGGCGCAGACCACCGGGGGCTCCCGGAAAAGAAGAACATCCTTCAACCTGCCAGGGTTCCCCTCCGGCAGCAGGTTTCCCAGCCTCATCCAGTCTTCTACACCTCCTGCACCCTGCCGGCCAACGCCGCCAAGACCAAGGCCAAGTTCCTGAACCTGAGGGACAGCGTGAAGAAGAGTCCCACCAAAAGTACGGCCAAAGTCACCGTCCCAGGAGAAAGGTTCTCCGGCAGGGGCGAGTTACTCAGGGCACAGATTTCTGTGGATAAGGTGCGTATGAGAAGAGCGAGTCAGGCTTTGGGAGGCTTTGGATTCTCAATACTTGCTTTTGAAAGAAAAACTAGCTGTTTTTTTTTTACATTGCATAAGAAAAATATTCTGCTACATTATTGCTTAGAAAGGTGCGTATTGGAATTGCAAATAAGGCATTGGTAAGCTTCACATTTTCTGTACTTGTATTTTGCTGTTTTGCTGCGTTTTTCTACTTGTTTTGGGAAGAAAAAAATAGCTTTTTGTTTGCATAACTAAGTAATGTATTTGGCTACATTGTTGCTTGAAAAGGTGCGTATCTAAATTGCAAGTCATGCATTGGGAATCTTCCGATTTTCTGGACTTGTTTTGCTACGTTTTGTTTAAAAAAAGGGGATAAGTTCTCCGGCAGGGTTGAGTTGCTCAGGGGCCAGGTTTCTCTTGAAAAGGTGCGTATGAGAAGAAGCTTCGGGATCATTTTCAGGACTTGTTTTTGTAAGAAAAAATAGCTTTTTGTTTGAGTAACTGAGTAATGTTTTTTGCCACATAGTTGCTTGAAAAGGTGCGTATCAGAATGGCAAGTAATGCTTTGGAAAACTTCAGATTTTCTGGACTTGTGTTTTGCTGTTTGCTACAGTTTTGCTTCTTGTTTTTGGAAGAAAGAATAGCTTTTCCTTTGCAATAGCTGAGTAATATGTTTTGCTACATTGTTGCTTGAAAAGGTACGTATCTAAATTGCAAGTCATGCATTGGGAATCTTCAGATTTTCTGGATTGTGCTGTTTTGCGTGAAAAGATGCAAATGGCAATGGCTAATTCTAGATGTGGAACTTTGGAAAGGCTTGTTTTTAGAAGAAAAACTAGCTGTTTGTTTGCGTAAATGAGTTTTGCTTCATTGTTGCTTGAAAAGGTGCATATTAGAATGGCAAGTCATTCATTGGGAGGCTTTAGATTTTCTGGGCTTGTGTTTTGCTACATTTTGCTTAAAAAACTGTAAATAGAAATGGCTAAAGCTTTGGAAGTACTTGTTTTTGGAAGAAAAACTAGCTGTTTGTTTGAGTAACTGAGTAATGTTTTTTGCTTGAAAAGGTGCATATTAGAATGGCAAGTCATTATTTGGGAAGCTTCATATGTTCTGGACTTGTGGACTCATTTTGCTGTTTTGCTACTTTTTGCTTGAAAATGTGCAAATGGCAATGGCTAATCCTAGAAGTGGAAGCTTTGAAAAGACTTGTTTTTGGAGGATAAACTAGCTGTTTATTTGCATAACTGAGTAATGTGTTTTGCTGTATTGCTGCTTGAATGGCAAGTCATGCATTCGGAAGCCTCAGATTTTCTGGGCTTGTGTTTTGCTACATTTTGCTTGAAAAACTGTAAATAGAAATGGCTATTCCTAGATTTGGAAGCTTTGGAAGTACTTGTTTTTGGAAGAAAAACTAGCTGTAATGCATTTTGCTACATTACTGCTGGAAACGGTGTGTCTGGGAATGGCAAGTCATGCATTGAGAAGCTTCAGATTTTCTGGGTTTTGCTGTTTTTCTGCATTTTGCTTGAAAAAGGTGCAAATGGCAGTGGATTTGGAAGCTTTGGAAGGACTTGTTTTGGGAAGAAAAACTAGCTGTTTATTTGCGTAATTGTGTAATGTGTTTTGCTACATTGTTGCTTGATGAAAAGGTACATATCGAAATTGCAAGTCATGCATTGGGAATCTTCAGATTTTCTAGACATGGGTTTTGCTACGTTTTGTTTAAAAAAAGGGTGTGAATGACAATGGCTAGTCCTAGATTTGGAAGCTTCAGAAAGTTTATTTTTTGGAAGATAAGCAAAAGTTGTTATGCTTTGTTAGTGACCATCCCATGGGAAAGGATTTCCAACAGGGTCGAGTTTCTCAGGGCCCAGGTTTCTCTTGAAAATATGCATATGGTAAGGTTAAGTTGTCGATTGAGACACTTTGATTTTAAGGACTTTTTTTGTGAGAAAAACTAGCTGAGTTATGTGTTTTGCTACATTTTGTTTAAACGTGCGAATGGCAAGGGCTATATTCTGAAGCTTGGAAAGGACTGAAAAAGTTGTTTTGCATATGTCAAGAGCATCTTAAATATTGTAAAGCTTTGGTTTCTTAGGACTTGTTTTTCGAAGTTATGCTACATTTTGTTTGAAAAAGCTTGGGAGGGACTATTTTAGGAAGATAAGGAAAACTTAATATATCTAGTTGTCCATGTAGCTATATAATGTGTTTTGCAACATTTCACTCGAAAAGAGTCATGTAGCAAGCACATCTTGACGATTATAAATCTGTTTTTGGTAGGAAAAAGAGTAGTTAAGTTGGTTGGTGGATTGTTTGCTCTTACAATCGCCTACAAGGTGATGACAGAACAGCTCCTTCCTACCTGCACTTGCTCCTGAAGGCTTACGCTACCTCCCGGCCGCTGCGCTCCTCCAATGAACGTCGCCTCGCTTTGCCAAACATTCACACAAAGCAATCCAGACTGTTCTCATACAGAGTTCCCCAATGGTGGAACAAACTACCTTCCACTACCAGATCAGGAGAATCTCTCGCTATCTTTAATAAACTCCTGAAGACAGAGCTCTTCAAAGAGCACCTACTCTCTTAACACCTCTAACTAACTACCTTCTACTACCAGATCAGGAGAATCTCTCGCTATCTTTAATAAACTCCTGAAGACTGAGCTCTTCAAAGAGCACTTACTCTCCTAACCCCTCTAACTAACTACCTTCCACTACCAGATCAGGAGAATCTCTCGCTATCTTTAATACACTCCTGAAGACTGAGCTCTTCAAAGAGCTGTTACTCTCCTAACCCCTCTAACACACTAACTACTTCTAACCTCATTTCCTTCTTCCCCTCCTTCACTCCTCTATCCTATTATTCCCCTTTGACCTCCTTTTATCCCTATCCAAAGATGTTTTACCTTTAAACTTTTTTTACATTGTACTTGACTATTGTAAGTCGCTTTGGACAAAAGCCTCTGCCAAATGTAATGTAATGTAATGTAATGTACTATATATTTTATTGTGCAGTAGCCCAGCCATCTTAAAATTTTTTCCCCTAAAGTATAATATGCTGACATGACAAATATCATAGCCCAGAAGCTAGTTTTATTTCCCATGACCTTTGCAAAGTCCTAGGGAAGCTAAAAGGTGCTGGGTATAGTGTTTCTGGTATGAAGTGGACAGTATCTACCAAAAGTACTCCAAGGATGGACATCTACAACCTACGTAGCTAAGGTTATTCTTGGTACCAGAATCCACAGCATATCTTCAGAGGTCTTGTGGACTCCACGGCTTGGTTTAAATGGGTTTTGTATGTAAGCTAATGTTGTCAGAAACTGTGTTCAAAAGAACTGGCTGGTTCTTTCTTTTCCTATTGTGTTTGTTTGTTGGGTTAAATCCATTCAGAGCGATTACTTTTACAATTATAGGTCTAATGTGGAGTGGGAAGGGAAACTAGGACTAGGACAATTTTGTAATTTTAATAGTAAAGCAGCAGCATTTCTGAGTAGAGGTGAACCAAAAAATTTTGGGATATAACAGAGTGGTATAGTAGGTTTTCTATGTTTTTTTTTTTTTTCTGGCCACGTCATTTTCCGACAACTGCTGGGTACCTGTGACAAAATGAATGATAACCTTCCAAATCTGTGTTCAGTACTTAATAATCGAGTCCTACTTTGTAAGAAGTTTCTTTAATAACTGTTACACCTAGTTACATATTAACAATAAACTGCAAATCTGACTCGGTCATGCAGATTTCTCCTGTACAACATCCAAAGAATTCGACCGTTTCTGTCTCAGGATGCCACTCAGGTGCTTGTGCAGTCTCTTGTCATATCAAGACTTGACTACTGCAACTCTCTACTGGCTGGTCTTCCACTGCGATCCACCAAACCACTACAATTAATTCAGAATCAGCGGCAGCACGACTCGTCTTCAATCTTCCGAAGTTCAGTCATGTGACTCCTTTGCTGCGTTCCCTCCACTGGCTTCCTGTTGCCGCCCGCATCGGATTCAAAACCCTGACGCTGGCCTACAAGGCAAAAAACGGACCAGCACCTTCATACCTGATGGCGATGGTCAAAGCCAGATCTGAACCAAGAGCTCTTAGAGCTTCCAGTACGGCTCGGCTCGAACCTCCATCACTCAAAACTCACAGAAAACAGACATCCAGACTCTTCTCTGTGCTGAAGGACCAAGGTGGTGGAATGAACTTCCACTGGATGTCAGAACAGCAGAGTCACTCACGGTCTTCAAACGTCGACTGAAGACACATATTTTCAAAGAGTTCCTAAACTAATAAAAAAAAAAAAAAAAGGTTCCTAGGGTTCTTAACATGATTAAGCTCTATGTATCTCTTGATCCTAGTCTACAAACTAGCTTTGGATATCTTAAGTAACTTTGAAGCACTGTTGTAAGTCGCTCTGGATAAGGGCGTCTGCTAAATACCATAAATGTAAATGTAAATGTAAACAATTCATGTTATAACATTATACCTGCTGCTAAAGTATTTAGCGGTGCGTTGTTACAGGTTAATTACAATTACAGAAATATACTCAGCTTTAAACACCGAAACAGCTAGCGCTTAGCACGGTTAGCGGGTAATGCAAATTCTGCTCTAGCAGTGCTAGCCGAGGTTAGCAGCAGGCTACAGGCTGATAATACTCACCTCTGAATGGAAAAAGAGCTAGCCCTTAGCGTGGTTAGTGGCTAATGCTAATACTGCTCCAGTCTCAGTGCTGGAGAAACTTCACTGAAACTCCTGTATAACTCTGTACTTCAGCAGAGTGGCTTTACTGCTCATTAAAACCTCCTTACACGTGATTATAAGGCACACTGATGATTTTTGGGAAAGTTGAAGGATTTTAAGAAGTAGTCCAAAAAATACGGTAATCAAAAACAATCACAGCTCTAATTCAATATCGGACAAGAATTGTTGAAGAAACAAAAGTTTATACACAACTAACTAGTACAAAATTTATGTTGACACCTGTGTAATAACTAAATTACTAAATCTATAGCAACATTTATTTCACCAATAGTTACAATGTTTTTACATGCACTATTATTAAAAGGTTTTGTTTTGTTCAGCTTTGGCTTTGGCCAAAAACTTATATATTTATAAATTTTAATATTTAGCCTCCCAAGACCCGAATTCTTTGCATGGCATGCGTTTTTTTTTTTTCTTCTCTTTGCTATTTGGGCTAATTGGCACCTGATTAGTGTAAAAACGATAAAAAGAATGATCTTCTTTACAGGATGTAGTTTCTGAAAAAAAAAAAAAGATCTGTCCACATATGAGGACGTTAGTTTTATATTTTAATAGAACACAATGAGGTTGCAATTAGTAATGTGTAAAACATTTATTTTGTGCCTGAACACAGCAGCATTTTTTTTGTGCGTGCAAAACAAATGTAGAAACGTGTAAAAGTAAGAAACATAAACATTTTCTGAACAAAATGTACGAAAAACTGTAACATATTAAACTCTTCCGCCACCACTAGGTGACAGTATAATGTCCACATAAGAGGACACCAAGCCCTTGTAGAGCAAAATTGTGTGTTGTGGTCTAGACAACCCAGAATGTGACGTCCACACACGTGGACGCCGGGTCTAAATAGTATTGATTTTTTAATCATTTAAGTTCTTTTTGATGTGTTTCATTTTTCTAATACCTGTATGTGTTTAAATACATTTTGCATGTCTCTAAATGAAGGAGATGTTAATTGATGGGTTGTTATGAGTTGTAATTGAAGTGGAAATAAAAGGAGGAGAGGGTTAGTGGAATAGTGAACACCTCTGAGGGATCCCTGAGGATATTCGGCAGTCATTATGAATTATGGACATCTGCTTTGTGCGAATTGGTTCAAGCTCCACCCCTCCCCCCACCCCTCCCCCCCCTAATGTACAGCAAGATGCTAAGAGGCTGCTCACTAACCTATATCACACCGTGCCGCTCCAGCATTTTCACTACTGAAGTTTTTAGAATCAGTTTCCTCTCTGAGCAGAAACATCAGTCATCAGTTGATTTTCTGTGGATTATGTCTGTGCTCTGAATGAGCAGAACATTTAGATGTTCTATTTCTGGACTTGGCACAAGTACTCGTGCATTAGTGCGCTGTGTTTGGATGTGTTTGGATGTAAACTCTGTGCCAAAAGTGCATCCAAAACTACAATTATCTTCAACGGCTCATCCAACAACCATACTCTTTACTTCTACTACCCCCCACCATTCATGACTATTCACTACTGTACTCTAAACAGTGCACTTTACTTACCACATCATACACACTCACTTATTCACTAACTCACTCTGGCTATTAGTGCTTGGACCCCTTATGCACATAGACTGTATATAGCTGGACAGAGCATCGTCTCTCAAAAGTGAAGCCACCACAGGTCGGGCGCCCCCTGCTGTTCGGTTTCAGAAAGCTGTGTAACTCTACCCATCCCCATAGGTTTCAATGGCAAAACAGACAACTTTCAATCACGTTTTTTTTTTCTAATATACTGTAATTCTACCTCCATTATTTAAATGTAACAGCTAGTGTAACCTCTGCTTATATTGTCAAATTTTTATATCCCCACAGAATTCGTTTTTAAAAACGTTATTCAGCTCTATTCAAAACAGGTGTGATTATTGTAAAAGGGCTGGTTATGGGCGGGACCAATAACAGACCGTCAGCTCCGCTCCACTCCGCTCTGCAGCCTGTGACCTCGAGGCAGCCCTCAGGGGCGGGTTTATTTAAATGAGTAGGCTGCTCGCCACAGTCTTTCTCCCTCCTCTGGTCTCTACTGCGCTCTACAGACTCGGGTATCAGGATCGCCAACATGGAGGAAGATTTTGGCTTCATTTTCATTGAATGAATGGGAACGGCGACACGGCGTCCATCTTTTTTTACAGTCTCTGCTTGTGCATTGCTGTTGTGTGTATAATGTAATTTCTGGGCTATGAGCTGCTAATTATTTTACATGCTTTGAACACTGCGGCTTATTTAACGGCGCAGCTGATAATATATGTTTTATATATATTTTTTGTTTTGCGCGCACACACACACACACACACACACACACACACACACACACACACACACACGCACTCACATTTTTGTTATTCCATTGGGTGCTTGGACCCCTATGAATTGCCATTTTCTATGTTAAAAAGCTATTCAGATTGTTTCTCTACACAAGTAACTTTGCGAAATGCACACGTGACACTTTTTTTTCACTAACAAATACATCTGTACTTGGATTTAAAACACACACACACACACACTCACAAATATTTGCATACACACACACACATTCATTCTGATGTTCTTTCATTTTGGTGCTTGGGCCCCTAAACATTGGCACTCTGGCCTACACACATGGCATTGGACAGGTATAAATGCACATACTGGGATGCAACTAACGCCCACACACACACACACACACGCGCACACACACTGATGTTCTTCCATTTAGTGCTAACAACGATCTTCATGCCACCAAAACACGCACAAATATTAGCATGCACCCTCATCACACACAACCTGTTCAGACTGTTCCACTGCAGAGAAGGAAACACACACATGGTAATGTACAGAAACAGATACACGTGTACTGGGATGTAACACACACACACACACACACACACACACACACACTCGTACAGTCCAACTTTATTTATTTTTGGTACTTGGGCCCCTAAGCATTGCCATTCTCTGTACACACATCTAGGGGTGAAACAATCACTCGAGTAATTCAAGTTACTTGAATTAAGAAATTGATCGATTAATTTTCTGTGCCTTGAGAAATCATTTAATCAACTTTAAAACACAGAGCACTGAATTTAGCGCAGACTTTTACTGTGAAACAGAGCGCTTAGCACTACGTCACCCCGCGCACAGGAAGCAGGAAGTGGAGGAGGCGGAGGTTTTTGGAGCAGAGAGAGCGAAAATTTAACTTATAACAAATCAATGAGATTAACATTAATGTCCCTTAATAACATAACAGCAGCGCTGTGGAGTACTAATTATTATTAATATTGTCTATTGTGTGTGTGTGGCTAGTTTATTACAACTGAGACATATTCTAGACTTAATACAGGCTTTATGTAATCAGTAAAAACACAGCTCTGTGGAGTTCAGAATATAAACAATAAATACATGTTAAATTTAGCAAGATAAAGTTACACTGCCCGGAATACACGACCATGAATTTACTATATTTTAATTAAGCTAAGACGCACTACATAAAGGCAGTGTTTATGCCTTTATTATTGATTAATGCGCTATATTTAAACTTACAAGAAATTCTAAGTTGAAATAATTTAACTTAATTTATTAAATTATTAATTATTAAATTATTACTTGTGTTATTTATGCCTATTTTGTGTTTTATTTATTTCTATTTGTGTTTGCAGTGTGGAAATGTATGTTGTGAATTTAATTGTCTTATTTTATAAAATCTCTTATTTTAAGATTTTATCCGATTACTCGATTAATCGAATCGATTTTTCAGTAGAGAACTCGATTACTAAAAAACTATTTAGACTGTTCCAGTGCACAGTAGAAAATACACACATGGCAATGTACAGATGCGGATACACTTTTACTGGGACGTAACACACACTAACACACACACACACACATACATATGTACACACATACATATATACAAATACTAGCATGCACGCACACCCGTACTTTACGACACAATTCCATTTCAGTGCTTGGACCCCTAAGCATTGCCTTTCTACATATATACAACCCAGTAAGTCTGTTTTGCTGCAAAGTAGGAAATACACACATGATGTATGTAACACACACTTACACTCACACAAACACACAAACACACACATTAATGTTCTTCCATTTGGTGCTTGGACCCCTGAGCATTGCCATTTTTTATACACAACCTGTTCAGAGTAGCATTTTATACACATAAACTGGGATTTACCCTATAAACACACTCTTTACATTTCTCCTCCTCCCCCATCATCATGCACTGCTGTTGTATATGTATGTATTTATGTATGTGACCTGACCTCTCCCCCCCCTTCATGCTATTGTTCAGCAGACAGATGCTGCCCCACCCTCTGCTCCCACCATAATCCCTGTGATCCCAATCTCGCCCGTCCCTGCGGAGACCGCCGTCATCCCTCCACCGACGTCACAGGTCCTTTTTTTTGTGTGTTTTCTCCTCGTTTTTCCCTCATTTCCTTCACTTCTCTTCCCCCCCTCCCTTTTCTCCTTTTCCCCCTCCCTTCTTTTTCTGTTGGTCATTTGCCGCTGATCCACTGCTCTTTTGATGGGGCTGGAGAGATTACTGGCCCACGAGAGAGAGAATGGGCTGGAGTGCCACTCACCTCCCCTTCAGTGAAACTCGGCGTCTGTGTGCCAAGTGGACAGCCCTCGGCGGAAAAGAGAGAGATAAAAAGAGAGAGAGAAAGAGAGAGAGTAAAAAAAAAGGATTTAATTTTGTCTATTTTGAGAAGTAGCAGCATTCATGCTCCAGCACTGCATATTCTGCAGCGTAACATGCGAAGTACGTACGTATTCCCAGGCGCTCTGCCTTAATCCTGTGTGAGTGCCGGTGCTGGTGTGTGTGGCGTCATGAGGAGAGTAAGTTTAAACACCTTCGACTGAAAGGCGCTGGAGGCCAGCGGTAGTTTATAGCGTCTAAAAATCAAGGTGGCATTTGATTGGTTGATTGAAAGCGTGCTTTAACGAAGGGATGTCTAATTGGATGATTCTGTTTTGCAGGCAAATCCACCCCCTGTTGTGGTGAATACAGAGAGTCTGGATTCAGCCCCATACGTGAGTACCTGCGATTTCTGTTATATATTAATAATATATTTAAAAACGATGCTGATTAAGATGCACTTTTTATAATAAGTGTCTCTAATAGGGGTGGGCGATATTGCCCTCTATAAATAGTATAATGATATTTTTAATGGCAGTTTTACGATAATGATTCTTATGATATGGCGATATGATGATATTTTAAGAATATTCTACTGCAAAAAAAATGAAAATATGAAATGAGACGATATGATATGGCACACCCCTAATATTAAAAAAATACAAGAATTTCGAGTCAATGATCCAGAATGTCATGATACTAATAATAATGCACTAAATAATAAATATCTCCATATATCCAGAATTAAAGTAAAATAAATTATACGGGACAGATTTTGTGATCACACAGTGTGATTTTTTTTTTTTTTTTTTTTTGCTATATATCACCAACTGTTTTTAGCAAAAAAACTAAAAAATCAAACTTCTCATTTCCCATTATAAAGCTATGGAAAAGATTAAAGAGACCACTTTAGTTTCTGAATCAGTTTCTCTGATTTTGCTATTTATAGGTTTATGTTTGAGTAAAATGAGCATTGTTGTTTTATTCTATAAACTACAGACAAAATTGTCATTTAGAGCATTTTTTTTGCAGAAAATGAGAAATGGCTGAAATAACAAAAATCTCGAACCATGCAAAGAAAACAAGTTCATATTCATAAAGAGTTTTAAGAGTTCAGAAATCAATATTTGGTGAAATAATCATGATTTTTAATCACAGTTTTATGCATCTTGGCATCATGTTCTCTTCCACCAGTCTTACACACTGCTTTTGGATAACTTTATGCTGCTTT